>NW_026623235.1:1504163-1512193 GCF_030028575.1 Malurus melanocephalus
CAGTAAACAAATACTCTGCTAATTACAGCAGGTTTTTATTACTGCACTTTGTTTGCTTTGTTAATTGAATACATTTTTCTACTTATATGGCTAAAACCACAACATATTTCTGAAAGCATTTTTCCTATGATAAGCAGTATCAATTCTGTTACTAKTCTTTAAATTTAAATTCAATTGTTATCAGATTACAAACTTTCTCATCAGGGACTTTTGGCATCCTTATTAAAATCATATWACTTATAAACATTACTTTCCTGAGTCTTCCTGTGAGCATTAAACACAGATTTAAACACTTTCTACTAGTGAGAAATCAGTAATAGTATCTAAAGCAGTTTTGTTCTGGTTTTTAAACAATTTTAGGAGAAAAYGTTCTGGAATGAGTGCTTCCYCTAAAGAAAAAGATTTCARCAATCTATTCCCRSCAATATAAAATGAAAATTGGCCAGTGAAAGTAAAAGAAAAACACAAACAACTGTTTACTTTCCATACAAAATGTCCACATGACACGTGAAAAGAAATGAGTAACTTAGATATTGAACCTTCAGAACTTTAAACCACACACACACACACTAACCCATAGCAGAACCCAAAAAAAGTCCAACATGACAGGGGAAGKCAAGAACTGCTGGCCAAGTGCTAGGGAAGAACAAAATGGTGGACAGCTTTGTCTCGGGGGAGGAAGAAAAGAGTCCACACAGCTTGGGCAAAAAAAAAAAAAAAAAACAGATGAGACCTGGTGAACCACCACTGTTGGTCTCTTCATGCAGCAGCCAAAGTTGGTGGAGTTGGAGTCCTTTCTCTCCTTGGTTTGGCTTTTCCCGAGGTCTGGGGCCAGGCGGAGCTGCTCCAGCAGCTCCTCGCAGGTCAAGCTGACCATCTCCCCAGAAATGATCTGATTTTCAGAACAAAAGCCAAGCCAGTCCAGGAAGAAACGACAAAAGCCTCTAAAGAATCGCTACTACTGTTCAGGGAAAAACTTCYTCCCTAAGCCAACTAMAACCAAACTAGCTAAAAGCAACAATGTAGCCTCAGATCTGCACTGTGAGCTGAGCACATCAGAGTGAGGGCTCAAASAAAGCCCGGCCCAGAGTTCCCCCGCTTCCCACCCCTCCCCTGACTCACCTTAAAGCTACKGGACTCATTTCTGGGCATAAAGCAAATGATCCGGAATAGTGTATCGTCACAAAAGCCCCAAAGTGTCAACAGTCTTCATTACTAAAAAAGAGACTTATGCTTCTCATTTTCTAATTTGAAGTGATTTTTCAAGAAAATAAATGCTASGCCTGAGGTGGGATTTTTCCTCATATTTTGATCTCTTCTAATGAGAACCTGGGTTTCTTGTCTATTTTGCTTTTTCTCTTCAAAATATTGTAATTTTCATTGGTACTTGTACTACTGAGGTGACTGTCTATCCCTGTGCTGCCACATTTATATCAAGCAAAGGCTTTTCTCTGTAGCTTTACATATTAGCATTATTTAATCAAGTACATTGACTGAAAATTGATCTAACCTGAAAGAATAAAAAACCCACTTTGTTAAAAAGATCTGGTTGAGAATCTCTTTTATTAATGTATGTGTCTGTTGTAGGTTGTCATAACAGTACACTTAATTTTTAAATGCCTCGTAAAGACTAATTTCTATTGTAACCAACCTGGCAATAAAAGTCACCAAGTTATCTATCGTGGGTAACTGCACTTTCCTCACAAAAAAAAAAAAAAAAAAAAAAACAAAAAAAAAACCCAAAAAAAAAAACCCAACAATCCCAGATAATACTCTTTTCCAAATACACTTTATCTGCCTGCTTACCCTCACTTCACTTTTAATTACTAGTTGGTATATCCTTCACTAGTATTTCTTACAGTTTCTATTTCTCATTTTGTTCTTGCATGGGATTAAGTGTCAGGAAATGCTAATTAACAAAATATAGCTAAATAACCTCTTTTTGGTCAAAAGCTGGACTCCTGTTCCAGCATGGGGACTTCTACAGGCTGCAGGCAGGTCTCTGTTCCACCATAAACCTCCATTTCTGTACGGGGACAGCTGCTGCACCAAGGGCTGCAGCAGAAATCTTGCTGTYGTGTCTGAAGTACATCTTCCCACTCTTGATTCACAGACCCTGGTCTGGAGAGTTGCTTCCCTCACAAACCTCACTCCTCTTTACAGCTGCAATGGCACTGCCATTGTGCAGCTCTTTTACCCTTTCTTAAACACATAATCTCAGCCATGCTACCACTACGGCTGATGGGCTCAGCGTTGATCAGCAGTGGGTCTRTGTTGGAGCCGGCTGGCATTGCCTCCTATTAACATGGGAGAARCTTCCARCAGCTTCTCACAAAASCCACGTTTGTAGCTCCCSYTGTAGCYCTAAACCTTGCCACACAAACCCAAAAAATAAACAATCCCTGGTCAAGGATAGGCCTAAATTGAAAAAAAAAAAAGCAAGTAACTAGTTACTTGGTATAAATTCCAATTTGGAAACCCAAAGAAAGACCCAAATTTTTGTGTCCTTACTCTTTCTCATCCACACAATCTGTAAGGAAGTCTTTAGCTAACAGGCCATCTTGAAAAAGATAATTTTAAGAATCAAAAGTTTTAAATACCTCAGATAAAAACCCTTTGAAGCTGGATAGATTTTGTGCATCTGAGTCAAGTGAAAGATTTTTTTTTAAAAAAAAAATTTAATTTCATTCTACACAGAATATGTAAAATTAAATCAAAAGTAGTGTTTCCACGGGGGAAAAAATGCACAAAATCACAGTTGTAAATGATAAACTAGTTTTGTTAGCCATTGTTCTCTTACAGCTTTCTATTKTAATGAAAATAAGATGATCCACAAAATATGCAGTATCAGACAATGAAATATATACTTCAGAAGAGAAACAAATTGCTTATGGTTTCAATAACACATTTCATTCAGTGTAAATCACTTTACATTTTATCTAGATTTATATATGAAAAAATTCTGGCTAAAATCAGAAACATATGCTCTAGACAATACTTCAATTTATTATGGAAAATTCTACATGTCMCTTACATTTTAGGAAAATATAATATGAAATACTTTTAAATACTCAAGAACATAGTATCAGTAAGAGAGGAGTTATGTGAGAGAAGTTAGGTGAGATATTTCAGAAGTAATTACACCAAATTTCAAATTCAAATTTCAAACAGAGTYCTTAGGTATCCTACCCCTTTTTATGAGCCTGACATTGATAGTTTCTATGTTAGAAGACTACACAAAGATTTTCTTAGAAGTGCAGTCCTACCCAGAGAGAACAGAATGGAAGYCTKTGGGTTTTTTATCATGCTATAAAMCATCTATTTTACCTGCAACATTTGWGAYACTGCTACATTCTTGAAACATCTTCACATTAAGGCACATGTTCATGCTAACAATAAAAAACTTGTATAATGTGTTCCTTGTAAAGAAAGTGTGATCTTTCTTCAGACTATAGATGCATTTATCTGAATAAAGGCCTTCTAAGCACAAATTTTATGACAATCAATATCTTCTAGTACTTTCCAGCCTATCCATCACAAATATATTGGTTAATTCAAAAATAATCAGAATTTCATGCTCAATTAATCTAAGGCCTTTTCCGGTTTTAGTTTTGTTTTGGCCTTTTATTGGYCTTTTATTTGTATGTTTATTTGGGGTTTTTTTTTCTGTCATAACCAAACTCTCCAAATATGTTGGAAGAACAGATGCCAACTTGTTTTGCAGCTGCTGCTGCCAAGTTAAGCTACTAATGGGAAACAGAATACARAGTTAATGTCTTTGCCTAGGACAGTGTGAAATATATACTGTCCATCCTCACCTGCTCTCACCTGCAGAGTGCTTAAATAAATCTTTCATAGACTCTTCTGGGAAGAAGGTTCCAGCACTTTGTCATTAGTATTTAATGTGTCATAACTCCTCAACATTTCAGACTAGAGTACATACTGGAGTCCAGGTTACCCGTGTCAAAGCAGCCTAGAGAACCATTCCAGTTCTCTGCCCTGTGATTATTAAATACTCCACTGAAAGTGACTAACAACAAAATAAGTGAAACATTCCAACCCAAGTATCATAAAGACAAGCATTAGAAAACTCTTACATGTTCAGATATTCTTTAACTATTTAACTCTGAACTCTTCCACATGCTGGATATCCCATRATGACATTGCCATTTCTTTCACTAATGAATGCCTAAACTCCAATTATCCACTCAAACAAAAAGAAATATTTCACTATATTTTATTTACTTTCAGATTTTTCTGTTAAAAAAATGGGTAAACTCCTCAAACTAATGATTTTCCTTCCGTTTCACATTCAAAATATAAGAAATGCTGTAATTCARCTCAAGTTGACAAACATTAGAATAAGCAACAGGACATCTACACAATTTTTTATTATTTAAATGAAGATGGCCTACCAAGATTTTATTAAGATATAAGACTTGGTATATAATGACTGACTGGAAAACTACAGAAAGTTAGCTCTTCATAAATAATTCTAAGTCTTGTCTCATGGAAAACCCCAGCCTACCTACTTGATGCATATTCTGGCTCTTCATTTCACTTAGAAACAAAAAGTAGAGATATTTTGTTACACAGCAGATGTGCAGTAGAAGAAAACTTTGAGAACTTTTTTTTTTATAAATCAATAGGTGCAATAGTCAAGTAAAGCATCAAAGTTCCTAAGAAATTACTTTTTAATATTACTTATTATCCAGATCAACCGAAAAGTTTTTAGTAATTTTATAAATTATATAATTTTTTTTCCAGAACGAATGATAAAGAACCTGGGTTTAGTTTTAGATTAGCTATAGTCTAAGGGCATATATGTAGTATAACAACTCTAAATCTAATTAAAAAATTGCTGTTAATTAAGCTTTCCAAATCTGTTTCTCCCAACATATGGGGGGATACTTTTCCATAATTGAACACATCAGTCTAATTTAGAGAATATAAATGACATGCTAAAAAAAGAATATGCTCTCAGTCTGCTTCTCTACATGAGCAATTATTAAATTAGCATTGTAAATTTTTATGTTTTGTAAACAGATAATGGGAATTATCATATATAAAGTAATCTTACTATATCATTTKAATATAGCCAAAGCCTTTTGTAGAACAAAAATGAAATCATAGTTTGAAGCTCATGAATGAATAAATAAAACACATTCAAGAAAAATCAAATGCATATTTAGCTATTCAAGTGATTCATAACGTTTGTATGTCATTGGTGTTACCCCATTAATTATTATAAATTATTATTTTAAAATTATTTTATCTGACAGCTAGTTCAAAARATTTCAGTTTAAGAGCCTGAAAAACTCTATGGCAATTAAATMATATTCTAATACAGGTAATTAACTATGTAGGTGGCACTAGGAATTAAGTTATAAAACACTATTTGCTAAAGCTTAAGACTTACAGACTTCTACTGCACCCTGAAGCAGTAAAAATATACTACTTTTAGGCAACACKTATGGAAACCAAGACTGATGCTTTTAATTCAATATAATTATYTAACTTTGGATCTTTTCTTATTATAAAATTAAAATTATTTATTTGGTGTATGTTATGTTTGGAGGGGTTTATACTGAGATGAAGAAAATAAGATTTGACTTCTCTGTATCTAGCCAACCACTTGTATCACCTGTTGTTCACATGCCTGTCTGTCTTCCAGAACTACCACAATGCTTTGTGAGCCACTTAAGTGATCAAGATTTTACTGGAGGTCATAACTGCAATTGATGGGTTTGTACACATCTTCTTTTCCATGAATCAATAGCATATTTAAACCAATAAAACAAACACAAGGATTTGTCATATTGACATGTTTCTTGAGTAGTGTGATGCTGTGTTACTATAAAACTACCAGACCAGAAAAACACAGAATGTATAATTTATTTTTCCTACKTAACTGAATTTGATCTTGAAAGAGGCTATTTACTGTTTTATTTCTTGTACTTGTTYTACAACATCTACATAACACATCTACACTGAGATCAAAAATTGCAGAAGTGAAACCAGCAAAAATATTTTTACTACTGCTAAGTCAACAAACAAGCAGTCATAAATACTCCTTAAAGGTGCTATATTTGAAGTAAAACCAGAACCAAAAAGTACTGTCACTTGGCTCAGGGTGTTGTATCTCACAGATCACGACGGAAATTTCTAGGTTAGTGCATCAACAACCATACTCATTTACAGATCATGCATACAGTTAACTGTACAGAAACTCGTGCAGAGAGAACCCATGACCAACAGGTGCAGCCAATGCTAATTCCCCCTAGCTCTGTATTGAAAGGCCTCCATGCYGTTCACTTTCCAACATTATGAAACTCACTAAGGCTTCACCAATCCTTCCCAGTACAACAGTCCATTCCATTCTGTTTCAAAATATGTACATTTTTAATACAGCAATAGTTAAATGGCTAGACACACAGTGAGGTAARAGAGTCTATAGTACCCTTCATCTTKATGCTACATCTTCAGAATGTATTCAAAAACTATTTTACAGCTGTAATTGTAACATCAACATTTGTGCCACAGTCACAATTAGGACCATGACTTTTTTTTTTTTTTTTTTTTTTTTTTTTTTTTTCAGCAAGACTACCTATTCACAAAACAAAAAGTAACAAAAAGTTGTACTTCCACATTTCATCATCTTTTTGTCTTTTATCGCATTAGAATTGCAATAATTGACTTACCCTATTGTAGGTGGTTCAGAACCTTCTACTTCCAAATAATCATACTTTTCTTCCATTTGGAAATCTGTAAATATGAGCGAGATAGTATCACCAGGCTCTGCCACAATTGTCCATGTGCAATCAGCATTATTATGATACTCATTAGGAAAGTTTGGGCTTGAGATAATTCCACTGGATCCTCTCATAGTTCCTCCACAAGCATCCTCAGCTGTTAAAAAAAAAAAAAAAAAAAGTGTATACACTTTTGCCGAGAATAGAAATTTATTACTGTTTAGGTGAACAATTGCTTAAGACTTTTTAACATGTTGTACTTTGAATGCTGCTCCAAAAATAAGGTGTTAAAGAAGTAATTGCCTCAAATTTCAATTATTTAAATATTATTATGCTTGTGCCAGCACATATTTTTTTTAATCTATTTATTAGTAGATTATAAATCTGGACTAGCATTGTTTTACTCACTTTACAACAGCATGCAAAAATGTCATTATTTCCTCTTTTTTAACTAAAAATGTTTTCATAAATCAGGTTGAGCTGAATCCTTATCATATACAGTATAACACATGATGTGCAGTAGTCACATTACACCAAGAAAACAAGCACRAGAATCTTACCCATTATGTACTAATTGTACTGTCATTTGATTTTAGTGAGCATCTAGTAATGTTTAGGTTTATTCTTGAAAAATCTTTTTCCAATTTTCAAGCAACAAATCAGTTTTTAAACCAAAGCCATTCACGAGTGATTTCTTAATTTCAGACRCAAGATGTTTTCACAATTAAAATGTTTACAGCAGAATATTAAATTTTAATAGATCAAATATTTAATATTTAACCATAAGAATGCATTTTTCATGTCATATGAATAACTGTGAAACTATTTTACCAATTAGCAATTTTTTTTTGACTGTGACTCTTAAACCAAAAATTGGCTATTTTTTACCTTATGATAAATAAACTAGGCAAACATTGGTTATTTACAAAATCAGTTCTAAAAGAAGTAATTTTATAAGGAAATCGTGCTGTCCCGCCATAAAGGGGAGTCGGGGAAGACTTTTTGACAGCTTTCTCGGAATAAAGYGGAAGCAAGGCAATATTGTATCTGAGAACTGTTTATTGATAAAGAAAGATAAGTGTTCCTACCAAAGGGGGACCGAAAAGAGAACAAAGAGAGGGAAAGAGGGACGGAGAGAGAAACAGAACACCGGGACAGATCGCCCTCGCTGCACCCCGTGCGCCTTGTCGGAGCCAGCTCGGTCGACAGAGCGTGTGCGCTGCGAGCTGCGAAGAGCCTGCGCGGCTCCCGGGGCGGGCCGGGCGCGGTTTTCAAACA
>NW_026623235.1:1512378-1515459 GCF_030028575.1 Malurus melanocephalus
GGCGGCTCCATCGGGCAAACAGCGGAGCACGAGGTTGTGGCGGCGATGGAGCTGCCCTGGGGAAGCAGCGAAGCCCKCCCATAGCCCGATTTCTCCGGCATTTTCTCCTGGCTGATCGGGGATCTACCCCATCGGCGTGGGGAAGATAAGTTTCCCGATCGCGGAAGCTTTCTCTGCCGTCATGGGCTGCCMGGCGAAGCCTCCCTGGGGGCACGTGTAGAGCTCCTAGAGTAATTATTCACACCATAGGTAACACATGTTGAGGCATAAATGAAAACCAAATTGGTCCCTCTCAGAAAAAATGCTCAGATGACTCATCTTCTATATCTTATTTTTTAATAGCATATATATATATATATATGCCTAATAACTCAAAAATTGTTTTTGAGGATCTTATGCTAAAATTATTACTGTGAGCTAATAAAAATGATTGGAAATTTAGTGTTTTTACTTTCAAACATGGAAATACCTTTCAAATAACTTGAAATACCATATTGCATTACTTATTCAGGTTATTATCCAAATGTTTGAAGCATACTTGAAAAGCAATTCTTGTTTCTGCTCAATTAGGGTGCAAGCATGAATAAAACTTGTCCTAGAGTCTGAAAACCCAGTCAATACTGATGAAAAATTAATGATAAAGATAGGAAAAAAAAAACCAACTAAGGAGTATAGGATCACAGAACAAAAAGTTTAAAGAATTCTGACACACATAATGGCTCACTTCTAAAAGAAAGAAAAAAAAAATTATGACTGTAAGGAGTCTCTTAATTATAATAGTTAAAGAGTTCAAAATAGCAGGTTTTGTTTCTTAAAAATTCTGATAAATTATGCCATGGCCAGATTAAAAAAAAAAAAAAAAAAAAAAAAAAAAAAAAAAAAAAAAAAAAAAAAAAAAAAAAAAAAAAAAACATGTCCTAAATTGAATCCTACTAATCAGCCAGTGGAATGTGAATCCACTAAATATAATAAAACTGAGAAACCTCATCACATCAAAGGTTCTCATCCTTTACTGTGAAAGGAATAAAAAAAAATGTTTTCATGCATTGAGGACATTCAGAATAATGTTTTAAAATTGCTAGTTTACGGTAGCAAACTGTCCTACTGCATTGAAGAACTCAGGTTTTGCTTTTCATKAATGAATTGCAGAGAAACTTAGCTTAGTTCCTAGAAATAGAAGAAACTGTTAACTAACAACATTGCTATAATCTAGCAAAACATAAAAAAATTAGTGTGGCAGTGTTTAAAAACACAAACAATATCAATGAGCCTCATCTGTTTACAGATTTTTGCCAAAGTGTGATTTTGCTACCATCAGCAAAATGGCCCAAACAAATCATCATGGTAATTAATTCCTGTAGCAAATTTGCTAMAAATACAATTAATATTAAGAACATTTAAGTGTTGCAAATATAAGTAGGAACACACTGGCTATTATCTTAGTGTATTGCAAGCATTAGACCAATAAATAACAGAATTACTGTACTGCTTATTTTCCTTCACCTACATTATCATTTGCTTGGTTCAAGTCTTACAATCAGATACCCGTAGGTAAAAGCTCCCATCTGGGAGAAGGCTGACAAACACTTTACCCATGCAAACGTTTGGTGCCTTAAGTTGTGAAGATAGTGTAAAAAAAGATTTGATCTTCAAGTAAATTGACAAACACTGTTGACAGAAGTTCTACCACTAACTTCATAATGCACAARAACCTGACAAATAAAATGTAGTAATTGTATCTGGTGCAACCTGCTTTTAGCACCCATATTTCTATCACAATTGAAGCAGCATAATTGCTTAGATATCAGCTATGAAATGTTACAAAGAATAACTGGTATGGGAACATCTAGAAAGAGTAACAGTGGCTGATCTTCATCAATGTGTAACAAGCCCAAAAAGGAGACGTGAACAAGAAAGAGAAGAAAGGCAATAGTTGCTGTGATTTTGGTACAGAGCCACAATAATCTCMCTCCGTGCCATTCTGTAACTTTCTGAATTACCTCTAACAAACCACCAGGGTAGGAGTCCTCAAAGACATTTAAGTGCCTAATCCCYTTTTCCCATAGAAAAATGCATATTCAGGGAATTGTCTTTGCTCAAGGACCACGATATACTTGATAGCTGAAGTGGTAGAATGGGGCTTCAAGGACATTTAACCTTGGGGCAAAAATAATTTGTGGTGTAATGCTTTATGTTGCAGGAAGTAAAATAAGCAGGAATGACATGAACCAATGAAGAGTGAATTTTGTGAAGAGCAAGGAGAGTGTGGCAGTGACCTGGGTCTAGCCAACAATCAAGTGTGCTGCTTCTTCTGTCTTAAGCACCCTTCCTGATGAATGGAGCCCAAGTCATGGCCTATTTTTGAACATCTGGAGGGGTGGAGGAAGTCCAAGAAATGGGAAAATATGTGTCTGTGAAAGGATGGGGGARAGRAGTTAATGAGAATGTATTTATCTGYTTGTTGGTTATCAAGAGGGTTTAAGTATGTAGTTAAGTTTGTATGTGTATGTGCTATGTGTTCCCTGACCCAATACRTATCACAATCACTGCAGTCAAAATGTAGCAGCTAAAGAGCAGTTAAGCACCTAAATGCCTTGAAAGACTTGTGTGCATCCCCATCCTTTTCATTTCCCGTTATCAAATATGAAGAAAAACATACACAGGAATTGTGAGACAACCCTTCTCTTAAGACTTKATAGAATCTGACACTGTTTAATTACAAATACATAACTAATATGGATTTTTTTTTAATYAACTTTAAAAATTCATACACCATACTTTCAAATTAAATTGATTTGCTCATGTACTGGGAAATTTTATCCAATAACAATCTTGCAAATGTGATATGAAGGCATAAATGCAAAAAATGCACTTACTGCCAAGATGTCATTTTTCCTAACATATTTCTCTGATCTTAACCATATGCTGAAAGAGGAAGATTTTTCAAAGTGATATGCAAGAGGGGACTTGGCATAAAAAAGCTTTTCAAGGTATTATGAATTCAAATTAAGATCTCTGTTTGAATATGCATAAGGGTTCTTGTGCAGAGGGAGTATCACTGATATTATGATGAGTGATTGT
>NW_026623235.1:1515976-1585892 GCF_030028575.1 Malurus melanocephalus
AAAAAAAAAAAAAAAAAAAAGCTTCAGTTTAGTTTATTATGTTTCTTCATTGACTGTGCTACAGACAAGAAGCAGAAAGGAAACTACACAGGCTGAAGTTTAAAGCACCTTAAAAATTCAACTCAGTTTTGAAGACCTGTAGTATTATAGTCTGATTATGAAACTTGCAAATGAGCACAGTAATAGATTACTTAGGCACAAGACTATCTTTAGGAAGCTCCATAGACAATGCCMGTTCCCTCTGCTTCCTCCTTTGCACAAACAACACTTACCCCTTTTGTTTCCAGCCCACCTTTCTTGCAGAGTCTGTCTATGTCTATCGCAGGACTCCAGCARTGCCACCTGTTTTGCTAAAGCTCTGGGATTTTAATGTCATTGGTCYCTAACTGCATATGAAGTTGTGAGTCTTGGGTTTTGCATGCCTCATTTGCTTGTGTACAGACACTTGAGAGCTGTTTCTGGTCACCCTTCTTCTTCAAAAGAAAATCCCTGATCACTTTGTTCTGTGCATGTTTGCCTGATCCTTTGTTCGTCAACAAACCTTCAAGATTTGGTCACCAACCACAAAAAACAAGAAGTTTAAAGAACTTCTCATTAGGTTAGCAAGATCTGGCCCTGCTAAATAAAAACTAGCTCTTTAATTTAGTCTCAATAACATAATGTTCAGAGTCAGACAATAAAAGAATGGGTCTGTACAGTATGGAGAATAGTGTTAGTAATATAATGCATATTATATTTACTTTTAGATAATATTCTGATACATTCTAAAAGGTCCARAGAAAACGTACGATAGATATATAAAAGCATTATATGCTTCTCAGCTTTATATGCTGAGATGCATTTATATGTTGACTTGTTCTACAGATCTATAGTAATAAAAATATTTTGGCCTTTCCTCATAATTTATTCACAAGAATAACCTTTCAGATTTCAGAAATTGAAATATAAAGATTGCAAAGCATCCATCAACTGAAAATCTTTAAGGACAGCTTTGCAGAGGATTTTTCATCTTTTACTTACATACAATTCATCCTGCTTTTGAATAGAGGCACATAAAACACTTCATTAGAAAATGGAAGTCTTATTTTGTGTATCTAATTTTGTGTATCAAACTCACAGATTTTGAATTCCAAATAAACCCAGTGATGACTATAAATTGACAAGATTCACAACCTCAAATATCTCTCTTTGCACTTATTGCTCAGTATACATGTAAAAATTACACAGATTTGACAGCCGGCAAAAAATAAAATATCAAATAATGCATCTGTAGCTAAGGGAGGTGAGGACCTTAAATGGCGCTTGAGTGTAAGTTAAATGGAACAAATTGCCTTCCCACCTGCCACCTTTGAGACAGAACCACCAAAATTACCTATTCCAGGGGAAAGCACTACAACACCCACACAGCCTGTGCTCACCTGGAGGCCTGCACTGGGGAGCCCCGGAGCGGGGCCCGTGAGGGAGGCGGACATGCTCTGCCCGGGCCGGCACCGGGGCGTCGGCCTGACCGCCCTGAGGCACGGCGGGCACGGAGAGCACCGAGGGCGGCGTGGGAGACACGGAGGGCACCGAGGACAGCACGGGAGGCACAGTGGGGCACGGAGGGCACTGAGGGCGGCATGGGAGACACGGAGGGCACCGAGGGCAGCGCGGGAGGCACAGTGGGGCACGGAGGGCACCGAGGGCAGCGTGGGAGGCTCGGAGGGCACTGAGGGCGGCATGGGAGATACGTAGGGCACCGAGGGCAGCACGAGAGACACGGCGGGATACGACGGGCACCGAGGGCAGCACGGGAACCATGACGGGGCACGGAAGGCACCGAGGGCAGTGCGGGGGGCATGGCGGACGCCGAGGACACCGAAGATAGCACGGGAGGCACGGCGGGGCACGGAGGGCACTGAGGGTGGCATGGGAGACACGGCGGGCACCGAGGGCAGCACGGACAGCACGGGAGGCACGGAGGGCACTGAGGGCAGCACGGAGGACACGTCGTACGTGAAGACCCAGCGAAGGATAAAGGACAAGGGGGAGCCGTGGGCGCTGTCCCCTCGCCGCCGGTCGCTTGCGGCTGAAGATGAGGGACAGCAGGAACGAGGGGAAGGGAGAGCTCGAATGCATGTGAGGGCAGAGGAGATCTCTGTTCTCTAAGTGTTTTAAGCTTCTATCTTTTTTGCGCAAATCTTGAGTCAGTAACTAAACTGGGCAATGAAGTTTAGTGACATCCTCAGAATTGCCCTTTTTTCCGCCCCAAGGAAACGTCATGTTGTGGATGTGATTTAGGTGAGTTGGACTCTCCTGAAGGGTCACTGATAGGAAAAGTAACTGTTTTCTAGTAAATGGYGCACAGAGGTCTCATTTATTGTTCTTTGTATAAGGAGGGAAACATTTAAACACAGGTAAAGTCTTGGGACATAAACCCAGTAGTTCGGGTTTGAAAAGAAGAGTATGGGGCTTGTTTTATTTATCTGTTCATATTTTACTGTATTAAATAAGTTTGTTACTGTGCTGTGAAAAACACATGGTGGTATAGTCAGGAAGAAGACTCAATGTAACCAGAGCACCAGTGTCACCTGACAGTGTCTGCAGGGAGGAAGGGTTAACACTTCCTTTCAGATCAGTTTACAGCTCTTAGTTTGAAAAACCTTCTCAAGAGAAAACTGTGGCAGGCAGGATGTGAAAGCCATCAAGAAAATAAGCCTGCACAAATGAAGATTGTACTAGGTTAGTGTGACAAGGGTTTATTATCAGAGGGCTGTAGGAGTGGCCCCTGAGAAATCGAGGGCTGATCCCATGGAACCAGTTCCAGGGTGCTCCAAGATCGAACTCCACCACCTACTAAGACTGAGGCAATCAGCAATATTGGTGGTACCTCTGTGGCGGGAGTTGTAAGGAAAATGAGAGGTGCAAGCCTGAGGATCCAAAACCAGTAAAAAAGGAAGAGGAGAAGGTACTACAGGCTACAGGTGCAGAAGTTCCCCCAAAGCTGGTGAAGAAAAACATGATGCAGGGTGTTTCCCAGGAGCTCGTGTTTCCCTGGAAAGACTATAGAACTTATAGCCTTGGAAACTTCCAAAAAGTGAGCTGCACAAGAACCAGGGAAAATATAACTGCTTTTAAAGCCAGACTGGAGAGGAGTGTTGGRTTTGATAACCTCCTATGATCCCAAAAGTAAGTTCTTCTAACATTTTTATGATAGCTTAGCGATAGAAAAGAAAAATAACAGCAAGAAAATTGAAAAATAGGAAAAGTAAAGAACTTGGGCTGTTTGAATTCACTTACTATTCTTAAAATTTCCCTGCAGATAATCTAGTAGAACACCTAGAGCAAGATAAAGGCAAAAAGAATACTTCCTTTGTTTTATTTTCAACTCTCTTGACTGATATAAAGTTGTGTGGGGTTTTTTTTTTTTTTTCCCTCAGAACAGGTGCACTGATTTTCAGTTTTACACCATTCAATGGAGATATGATTGCAAAAGGATTGCAATGCGTACATCTTCAGTAATTTTTACCTTAGCTTACAAAATGTTGGAATGAGACCACATCAGTGTCTAAATCATCAGSAAAGCAACTCATACTCATTTTGTATATTACATTCGGTATAGGACTTTAGAAACATAAGAGGCTATCATAACTTTTATTGTCTAGTCCTTTGAACCTTCTGGCTTGATGACAACTGGACTACAAGGAGCATGCAGCTTAAAATAATACTTTTATGAACTGAAGAAAAATGCTAATGTTCATCAAAATTTCTTCCTAGAATGTGCAATTCCATATGCTCATTTTTATAAAGCCACTGAACATCAGGGTGTATTCTTACCAAGCACTGTTYAAAACAAGAAGCACAATTTTTATGGCATATTTGTGATCTCTKTACTCTTGTAATATTTCTACAAGARTTTGTGTTTTATCATAGCACAAAATGCCTAAACAATGACAAAATGTTTTCAAGATTTCAAAGCCAGAGTTTCTGTAGTTGCTTAACTATACAGACACCTTAAAATTCAGCACTTCTGAATGTGAACTGTGACTACTGCTTCACCAGAAGAGAGAAGCAGGACTTAACCTCTTCTGAAGACATTTTCTCAGCCAATTTATGACTGCTTTGGCAGCTCTGTTACCTTATTTGCCAAAATTTATCAAACTTAAATTAAGTCTGCCTGCATTTGAAAAGTTCACAGAGACGTTCAAATTTGGAAAACTAAAATCAGATCTGGAAGGAAAAGATTTTTACACCACAGAAGCATTTAGAAATAGGAGTTTCAGTGTTCTGCTTGAGTGATGAACAAAGTTTTTCAAGTAGAAGTTGAATATATCTCCTTCACTTTAGCCAGTAACACTCTCTTAGACAAACTGATAACGTATGGGGTAGATGACGAGTCTGTGATGTGTGTTGAAAAGTGACTGAAGAACTGGGCGGTGAAATGCTTGAAGGGTGGTGAAATGCATGAAGCAGCATAAAGTCCAGATAGAGGCCAGTTCCCTCACACTTGGAGTACTGTGTCCAGTGATGGTTCCTCAGTATGAAACATGGACAGAGAGAGCCCCACAGAGAGTCACAAATTATTCAGGGACGGGAGCTCCAGACATACCAGGGAATCTGTGAAAGTGCATGTTCAGCCTGGTGTACAAAAGGTTCAAGGATTGTCAATGGTAATAAATACTTGACATGGAAATGAAGATTGAGGCAGGCTCTTCTCAATGGTAGCAAGTGAAATWATGAGAAAATTTGACACAAATTGAAATAGAAGAAATACAGTTTAAACATATTTTTTTCCCACTGTTAGGCTGATTCAATGTTCAAACAGGTTGTTCAGGGAGGCTGTGGGATCTCTACCCTGCAGATACTCAAGATCACCCACTCCAGATGGCCTTGCTTTGAGAGGGAGAACTTGAACCAGATTATATTCAGAGGTGCCTTCCAGCCTCAGATACTGTCTGTTCTGTGATTCTGTGACATGGGAATACTCTGCTGTCTCCTAGGTCAAGAGCTGAGTAGAATGCAGAAAGCCATGGAAACCAGGATATTGTAAACACGAGTGMAACAAGCCTTGGCA
The DNA here is from genome assembly GCF_030028575.1 of Malurus melanocephalus. Taxonomy (NCBI): domain Eukaryota; kingdom Metazoa; phylum Chordata; class Aves; order Passeriformes; family Maluridae; genus Malurus; species Malurus melanocephalus. The sequence continues at coordinate 1,521,030 of NW_026623235.1, forward strand.
CTGGCCAYAGATTAACAGCTGCCAGAACAATAMCAGCAAATAGTGGAAAGGTGGATAACATGGCTCATTGTGGACTGATCTGATTTCCTACAAAGAAAGAGATGTGTTGAAAATATTTTCGGCACAGCCATACAAAATCACATAGAAGAAAATTGCCCACAGAACTGCTGTGTGTTGAAGTCCAGTCACTGCATGAGCGCCAGCCCTGAGAGTGGCTGGAACAAGCATTGATTTCCCTGGGTGTAGCTGGCATCCACTCCAGAGTGGTGATCTCTACAGCCATGTGAGTAATGTAAAAGCTTTACCCTGACACATCTATTCCTGTGATCATCTACTTAAAATTTTGGGCTATGGCAAGTACATTTTTCAGTATTCCTTTCCCCCCATGTCAAATCGTGTAATGCATACACATGCACACAAGTTTTTGTTGTTTTTTTTTTTGTATCTGTGCTTTTTATGCCTTCAATATAATCAAAAATGTTATACATAATAGTTCTTTTTAAAAGCCTTGCCTTTATAGTCATTGAGGCCTACAATATATATCTTTCTTATTTCACACATCATTGGCTCAACAGGTAGTCATGGCATCTTCAGAGCTGTTCTGGTTTATGATAGAAATCCAAAGCATTAAARATATGTGCTAAAAGWAATTGTAGATTTTTTTCTTRGRAAATCACAATMTATGTCTAATACTCAGCCTAAAATYTCASGTTGGTGTCCGTTTTACTACTTCAGACTTGATGGTTGGATTGTGGTCCAAATGTTMATGTTTTATTTTCATTAGCTTGCTGTCAGCCATTGAAAATTTCAAAGATTCAGTTGCCAGGAATTAAACACATGCCAAAACATGTAATAATCACCTTGTTAAAAAAGCAATGGTAGCAGAACTGGGCTGATCATAAATAAAAAATAACGTACGTGTTTTTAGTGGTGTTTTCAAATAAGGATGTTGCAATACATTTATTGATATTAAAAGTCACAGCTGTTYCAGCCATTTCCTGGTCTGAAACACAGCTGAGTTAAAGAGCAGGTATTTAGARAGGCARCAATCTCACAATTAAAACTCTGAGGTCTGTGATCACAGATCTTGTAATAACCACTTTGCTGAAATCAGAATTMTGAATTCTGAAAAATCTTCTTTTTATTTCCTTATTCATTGTTTATTCATCTATTCATTCTCTAGCAGAATATAGAATCAAATATTKGTTTAGGTTGGAAGGGGCCTAAATCATCATGTAGTTGCAACCCCTCTACCACTGGCAGGGTGATTTTCAAAACACAATACATGGAGCTATTTTGTTTTATAAATCCTCATGAAGGACACTCTGTCTTACTAAGTTTAAAACCTTTTCAGGGTATTAAAAATGCTGAATACATATGGTTGCTGTCAAACTGCTCTCCTGATAAATGCAATTGAAATCAGTATCCTGCTATCATTTATGATAAATATTAATTRGTAGCATGTTGAAAATGAAATATCATGTGGAATATGCGTGGAATCATGCTATCGAAGTACCTAGATGAAGTAAATATCAAAAGGGAATCAATATGGACATCTTAACTCAATATAACCAACTTCTTACTCTGACTCCTGTAGCTTGAGCCAAGATTTATCGTATGCATGAATTAATGTGCATTAATGTGCATTAATGTGCATTAATTGCTTATCTTGACCCCCAAAATAAATGCACTGAAATAGTGTAGCCGACGTAACAGTGTAACCAGTAGTACTAAGCGTTTTTGTGATGTTGTGATGCCATAGAAAGACACAGTACACAAGGGATTTTGAGATGTGAGCAMTTCACCAAAGGGACAAGGATGTTTGTGGCTGCATACAGGAGACACCCATGTAAAAAAAAACTTACCTAAGCACCAGTAACTATTAACTACTGTCCTGCCCATTATATGAAAATGACTCTCAAGGATGTGTTGGGTCTTGAAAACACCTGATTCATGCATGTGGACATATATATATATTCAACTTTAACACTTCTTGTCCAATGATTGGTAGATCACATTCTTTATGAAGATGATGGGATGATATGTGTACTGATGGACAGGTTTGAAATTCTATCTGGACCAACATTAAACGGGACATACTAAAGCAGTATTTTTACTCATTTGCCATTGTAATCTCTAATGGTATTTAGAGATACATGAGGAAAAATCCTGAGTTCATCAGACTAAATTTCTTTCAAATGAATTTGAAAAGCTTAATTCTGAAATTAATTGGGTTTTAATGTCATGCTGACACAATGCAAATACCATTTATGTATCTGGACACCTGCAGTGAAAGAACAGCAAAGGAAATCAACAAAAAAATACAAATTGGTTGAGGAACGTCATACAATTAATTGACTGCCAAATTATTTGCATCAAGTGACAACTTTCAAAGCACACAATGTAATAATAAAATGCATAATGTGCTATTTTCATCATGATGACATTGTAACAGAATCAAAGAAAAACACATTCCTTACATTACAGGATACACTGCCTGAAAGTTAAATAATTCAACAACAGCATAAATTATTKTCATATAAATTAAACATTATGCATAGGAGAACACAGAGTGTATGATTACTTGTATAGCAAAATGCAAGAGAAGCCCCAAACTGCACTGTTGAAACTTGAAGCCCCAAACTGCACTGCTGAATTGACTATACAATCACAAAGAATTTCAGTTTGACTTCATTCCCTCCAACACCTCTTGAATCTATAGCTGAGCTTTTAGCAAAGTTTAACAGTAGTGACACATTTTGAAAAACRCTGCTAAAATTTTCATGAAAATAGGCAACTGGGTGGATGTAAATTACTAATCCCATTGCATAATTTGCAGACTTGGGAGCAAATAAAATCATACTAAACAATGAGATATATTTCATTATTGATATTGATATATTTCAATATAATGTATCACTATATGTGTTAGACAATGAAAATTCACAAAATGGAAAGCACTAGAAAGCCAATATTTTTGTTACCACCATCCACCACCACAAAAAATAGATTTTCACCTTGTTTTTATTTCCTTGCTTGTTTTTAAAGGGCTAGATAACAGCCTGAATGCAGCTAAGTATTTTTCTTACTGTAGATTTCAAATGTTGAAAAAKACCTTGATACTTTTGACTGCACTGATTACTTTTTCACATATTCTAAACAAGAGTTGTTTGTATAAGTGATTATATTTCTCTGCATCTACAATAACCTCAGCTAAATGAGGATGAATCATAGAATGTTTGAGTTTGAAGAGATCTTAAAAGATTATCTTGTTCCAACCCCACTGTCATGGGCAGAGGCACTTTCCGCTAGACCAGGTTGCTCAGAGCCCCATCCAACCTGACCTTGAATACCTACAGAGATAGGACATCCACAGCTTCTTTGGGCAGACTATGCCGGTGCCTCCCTACCCCTAAAGCAAAGAATTTCTTCCTAATACCTGATATAAACCTATCCTCCTTCAGCTTGATGCCATCTGGTATTGTCCTACCACTACACTCACTTGTGGAAAGTCTCTCTCTACCTTTCTTTTAGTAGTCTTCCTTTAGGTACTGAGGGCCTACAAAAATTACTATTATTTTTGAAACCATATTCTGTTTTCTTCCCTACTCTCTAATGCAGAAATCCCCTATATTTATGCAGAAATGATTAAAAATTGAGATCAGAAATTTCTGTTTTTAAAATATTAAAACTTGTAAAAAAGTCAGAAGGGTAGTTCTCAGCCTGTGATATAAAATTTCAAAAATATGACTAAAATAAATTACCTCCAAAATAATATCACAAGGCCATAGATACATATATAAGGTCCCTTCATTATAGTTTTAATATAAATATATATCAATGTACTTTATTAATAAACATATATGTTTTTACAATATATATATATAATATACTCAGTACTAATATCTTTATAAATCTTATTAGAGGTACACATATGAAAGGCGTATAAGACTTGTAACTTTTTTTAGCAAATATATATTCATTAAAAATGCAGCAGATTTATGAAGTTTATCTTCTTGGATTTTTTTTTTACTTTCTTTTTGAGAAAATGCTATACTGTAATGAATGAATTTTCTCATTGCCTCTGATGCAATTGGATTGCTTGCCATTCAGTCTGTTAATTTTGGGTGAAGATAARKTYMWKKTTWWYYTYYTKRMMARMMWMRKWAAAAMCYTTWWYCSMAWTYMAARGGRAAWKKWWCMWTTTTTSGCAGAACACAGTACAGTGGTTACTTATAAATGAAGAGCAGCAGCCTCTAAATATGATCATATATGGTTTGACAAGGAAAGAAAAAAGAGAAAATAAAATATAGACTATAAACAGTTCATATTCAAAAGTTTGTTTGTTTTTTTTTTTTCTCAAAACAGATTCATAAGCATTCAAGGAAACATACAACTGGCTGTTACCCTGGAAAAATTTGCTTCCAGTTGTATATATTTGTATCTTTTTGTGCACCTTTTCCATTCGTCCAGCTATGACCTTCTCATTTGGTCCTTCAACAATACCCTATAATCACTGTATTTTTCTTACTTATTATTTTACCTATCTTCTGTCCCATCTTTAAATTGTGGTGATTTTTTTTTTCCATTACCAGCTTTGAAATTGCCTGTTYCATTTCTCGGAATCTTCTTGCCTGCTGTATCTTGTCTTCTCTCRTGCTTTGTCTTATTCATGGTCTGGTACTTAGWGATAGGTTTTTCCAGCAATTTCTTTCACTTTACATTTGAAGGATCCACTTAACRTATGGAACTGGAAATTTCACCTAATTTTTCATGTACATACACACTAGATTTCCATATTTGAKCTAGTCACCTTAGTCTCATTCATAATAATTTATGAGAAATAGATGCTTTTACAGTACATCATATTGAAAGTCCAGTGTGAGTGTAAAGGGTTTGAATGACAAGGTTTTGCAAACAGKTGGGATACAGARGTGGCTTCTGTGAGAAGCTGCTGGAAGCTTCCCYCAYGCCTGACATAACCAATGCCTGCTGGCTCCAAGATGGACCCACAGCTGGCCAAGAATGAGACCATCAGTGACAGTGATAGCACCTCTGGGATAATGTATTCAAGAATGGCATAAAAACTTCAATTTTATCTGGAGAGGGGTATGAGATCATGAGGGAAACAGCCCTGCACACACCAAGGTCAGTGAAAAAGGAGCGAGAGAGCATACACTGCCACAGAGCTCCTCTGCAATCCATGGTGAAGACCTGACACCTTGGGAGCCCTGTACTGAAGCAGACACCTGGCAGAACCTGTGGCCCTGCAGAKAGAGAAGCCCACACTGGAGMAGGTTTGCTGTTAGGACTTGTGGCCCCATGGGATATCCCACACTGGACCAGTCTCCTCCTGAAGGACTGCACYCCATGGAAATGACCCATGGTGGAGCAGTTCATGAACTGCAGCCCATGTGAACAACTCAGTCTGGACAAGTTTTTTGAGGACTCTCCCATGGCAGGGACCTCACCCTGGAGCAGAGGAAGAGTCTGAGAAGTCCTGCCCATGAGAAAGAAGGAATGGCAGAGGCAATATGTGATGAACTGGCATCAACCCTCATTCTGTGTTACCCCTGTACAGTTCTGGTGGAGGAGGTATAGGAAATCATGAGTAAAGTTAGGCCCAGGAAGATGGGAGGGGTGGGGTGAAAGTGTTTTAATATTTGATTTTATTTCTCATTCCTCAGATTTGATTGMTAATAAATTAATAYCCCRAGTCAAGTCTGTTTTGTCAGTGAAAGTAATCATGAGTGATCTGTCCCTGTTCTTATCTGGATGCATGAGCTTTTTGTAGATTTCCTTTCACCTGTCCAGCTGAGAAGGGGGRGAGATAGAGTAGCTTGGTGAGCACCCRGCATCSAGCCAGGGCCAGCCACACGACAGAAAAGACAAAGGCATACTGTACTGAGTCAAGTAGAGGGTTGCCACAGTGATTTGGAGCTGGAGCACATGATAAAAGAGAAGCTGAAAAACTTGTGTATTTTCAGGTGGGAAAAAGAAAATGGGGGACCTTACTGCTGTCTTCAACTACCTAAAGAAAAAGTATTGAGAACATGGAGCCACTTTCTTCTAGAAGGTAAATAGCGAAAGGACAAGAGAGAATGAACTTGAACTGRAACATTTGAAATTCAGATTCAATATAAGGAAAAAGAAATTTTGCATGATTGAGGTCAGACACTGGAAGAGGGGCCCAGAGACAGTCTCAAGAGACAGTATCTCCATCTTTGAAGATACTGAAACTAGACATGGGCCCAAGAAAATATTGTAGTTGACCTTGCTGTAAACASAAGCCCTCCTGAGGTCCTTTCCAACCTACATGTTAACACAAATCTGCATTTTTTTTAGCAGAAAACATAAAATTTGCCTTAAAAATATAGAAATGCAATGAACATGTAGACTTCTATATTGAAGATGTAGGAATCCTTCTCATCCTATTCCAAATCCAGCTAAACACCATTCTGCTTTGTAATTTCACTTAAGTTGAGCATACRGGAAGCTGTTTCTCCTTGGTCATCCAACAGTATTCCTAAATTCTAAAAGTTTTGAGAACTGCCATAAAATGAATTAAAAATATTATGTGGCATTAATGTGAATTACTCATATAATATTAAAATTAATTATCATGAGAAGAAAGGGACATCTGAGAAAAGTCTTACTTTAAGTCTATTTTTCAAAAACTCCAGAACAGAACATGATGCTTCCATTAGTAAGATAACACAGTTTCATTTCCATTACAAAGATAGATTTAACAACATATTTACTGCTGTCCTGTTTAATGAATCTTTCATTGAAATGTTTTCTCAGCTAAACATTGTATTTTTGCAAGTATGATTTCTCTGCAGTTGTCAGCAAAYATCTCAATTGCATATAAAGTTCAGAGCCCAACAGAAATGTTTAAAATGTAAACATTTCAATCCAAAAAAACCCAAAAACCCCAACCACACTCTCAGTGTTAGTATTCTTTAAGAACTATGGAAATTCAGATATGGAGTAAGCAAGTTGGTAAGCTGATATATGTCACATGTCCATGCCACATTATTCTTGCTTTTCTTCTTTTCTTTTTCCTTAAAGCTACTAGAAAATGTAAGCATGACAGAAAAATAGCAGTSTAGGTCACATTTCTCCTTCACTCTCAGTAAATGAATAGTCATATCCTCTTAATGTAAAACTGCCTAAAATTAGGACAGCAGCTCAAGGTCCACAGAATTTCAGAGCTTATTATAGACAGGAATATACTCCATTTAATGAGGGATTAAATCCTTTCATTTATTGCACTATTTGAAATGAAATGCTTAGGCACAACACAAACTACCTAAAAAAAAGAGGAAAGGGGACAAACTGGAGAAAGACAAGACTTTTTGGAGGCTTTAATAGGGTTCTTGTTTCCATGGAAACCCTGCCAGTGTGGTGGATAGAATCCTCTAGGAAAGTGGTGATCACATAGTGCATCCTAATTGTTTAGCAAAAATTTGTTTTATTTTTCAAGTATGGATCTTCATTTACTACCACACTTCTATTGGCGAAGAAGGACACAGAATAAATTTGATATAAAGAAGAACAATATAACGTGAAACTAGCCTACACAGTAGGACAAGATAATATTTTTGGGTTATTTACACCAACTCTATTTCACATTTTAAATAYATAAAAATATATTTAAATATGTTAAAACTAACAAGTAATATAGATAGAAAGCAATCAAATTTTTAAGAAGCAATAGACTAAAATGTTCCAACTGACCCTATAAAAAACTCCTAAATCTATTCAAGCTGAATTGCACCCAGTCATCTGACACATTTGGTATCAAGACAATCTATGCAAACACTGCACTTTTTTTTTTGTGTTTTATAGAACCTCAGTGAGAATACTCTCATTTATCTCTGCGAATATTTAGCAGAAGAAATAATGTGCTTATATACATATGCACGTACAAAATGTTAGATTTGCTTCCTGTGGGAAAAACACCCCATCATACACACTGAGCCTAAAACCGCTGTCAATGGATTTGAGTCCTGAAACACAGCACATACAAACACTTCAGACATTTACAAAGACATTACAAAGACATTTACAAAGACATTGCAAAGACAGTCTGATGCCTGTGCCTTGAGACAAGACTGTCCTTTATTTCTTCTTTGGGGTAGCCTGTGTGTCAGTCTTCCTCTTAGATGGACTTTCATGCTTGTCCCCATTAGCCAGCTCTGCCAAATAGGTTTTATGTGCTCCTCATTTTCAGGTTCTGCATAAGGCTTCAGTTGGCATAGGCCTACTTTACTTGTCAAATATTTGTTCATATTAAATACTGTCAATTGTTTTCAGAGTTTTTAATCTATAGTTGCAAAGTAAATTTCACTGCAGTTTGCTCCCTCTGGGCAGGGGCTGTTACAAGACCKTGAAAATTATGTGTTGACTGTTTACCTATCTGCTAGAAATGTCTGTGACTTAATCAGTTCATTTATCTTCATTTGCTATTTGGGTTTGCTTTCGATTTTGATACAAAGATGAAGTGGTAGTTTAACAACATGAAATCTTTGGAGGCAGCTATGACAAATGTTATAATTAGACATGAACAGTTTATCTTCAGAACTCCCTAAATAAACAGATGACAGGGAGAGGAACAAATGCCTTTTGGTCCCAGAATTCCATATTMTTTCCTAAATGTACAAGTTATATGACAGACATCATTAACTTCATGAAGTTTGTTTGTAGGATCTAAATGCTTATATCTTCACTTTTTACATATTTTTCTATGAATGYGTGTAATATTTATGCACTACTGAAAGCTTTTAGTTAACAGAGATATCTGATCAGTGTTCAGAAATAAATGTGTTCTCTCAGCATGTTAGAGTTGCTGATAAATTTCAAGCCATTGTTCAAGTRTATCTAAATATTGATGGCAAAGCTCTTTGCTAGCAGCTTCTTGATTYGTACCATAGATCTTTCAGACTTTTATGCAAATGATTGCACAAAAAATTAAGAAAAAAATCTGATCTTTAGACAGATTGGAARAGTGAAATACTGGGGATGATGGAAAAGGGAGTTGTTAGTGTAATTATTTGTACACATTTGGAAAATCTCTTATTTGGACCTTCTATGTTATATCCTAGCCAGAAAATGGCTGAAATGCAGCAGAATCTAGTAAGCTTGCCAACTCTTGTGCTGACATTGTGCAGATTATACATTAATTTATTCTTGGACTAGAGGGCTACAAAATCACTATTGTCTGTAAACCATTTCCAGAGTGCTGGCACAAGATAATATGCAGCATTGCAATTTATGTCCAAGAGAAAATTATTTAGCTAATAGCAAGATCATTATAACATCCTTGTTCAAAATGGCAGGTAGTCCTACAAACAGCAGGGTAGACATGAGACACAAACAAAAATAATCCAAAGATAATTGAAAATAGAATGGTTATATGGCTATATTCAACAGCACAAAACAAACACAATTAATATGTAGTGTCAGGCTTAACACTTCATGATACATGACACATTTGTCTTGGTCTTTTATGCCCCCATGAACCTTTGGTCAAGCAATTTATCTAAGKCTCTAGGTGGTGAGCAGAAGTAGTATTCATATTGGAGAAACAAGGCATGTAAACAACATGTTATCACAGACTGAAGAAGATACTGCAAAACCAGATTACCCTGTAGCTTTTCCCATAAACAGAGCCTGGAAAAACTGCAAAATCATGTCTCTCACTGACCAAATGTAGAAATTATATCTGGAATTTTAAGAATTAGATTACTTCTGTTGAAGAAACACTGTTTGTAGAGCAACATTAGCTTATGAAAATTAAAGCAATTTCTTGCATTTCTCATGGATACTTCCAGAGTCAGGAGGCAGAAATTTTATAGAAAGAATGCCTGAAAACTACACTTCTGAAAAACAGATTTGTGTGYAGATGCATATCATCCTGGATTTACATGCACTTACCTGGAATCATCTTAGGAGTTCTGTAAAAGGTAGGATGGAAAAAGGGACCATTAATCCAACATACAAAACTAATGTAGATTTGTATTAAAAGGAAGTCAGGTAGATAAAGTCTTTGCTTAAACCTAAATTGTATTTATATTACCCTTCCCAGTACCACAGTATCTCTATTATAGTATAATCCTTTGAATYCCTTGGTCTTGCCCACTTCCTCTGTTTTTGGAATTGTTTTGCCTCTTACCATCACCATCAAGTTCACTGGAACTTGGGGAAGTGGCTGGAAAGGCTTCTGGTGGAAAAGGATCTGGGGGCATTGGTTAGACAGTGGCTGAACGTGATCCAACCGTGAGCCCAGGAGGCCAAGAAAGTCAGTGTATCAGCAATAGTGTGGTTGGCAGAATTGAGGCAGTGACTGAACCTCTGCACTCAGCACTGGTGGGGCCACACCTTGAATCCTATGTGAAGTTCTGGGCCTGTCATTACAGTGAAGACTTTCAGGGGCTGGAGTGTGTTCAGAGAAGGACAACAGAGCTGGTGGAGGGACTGGAACACGAGTGTGATGAGGGGCAGCTGAGAGAGCTGGGGGTRTTCAATCTGGAGAAAAGAAGGCTCAGGGGAGACCTTATCACTCTCTACAGCAGTCTGAAAGGAAGTTGTAGYGAGTGGGTATTGGTCTCTTCTCTCAGGTAACAAGAAAAAGGACAGGAGAAAATTGTCTCAAGTTGCACMAGAGRAGGTTTAGATTGGCTAAAGCATTTCTTTATGTAGGGCYGTCAAGCTTTGAAATAAGTTTCCCAGGGGAGTGGTAGAGGGGCATAAACAGCCAAGCTATTTGTAATACCTAGATACTGATAGAAGGTTCTTTCAGGACAGGTCAGAAAGATTAATCGCTGCTCCAAATATTGTATCAATGCATCGAGGCAAAGAATAAGATATTCTGAATATCTCTCCTTACCCTCTCAACACATCCATGTTRTATAGAAATTTCATGTTTCRCTGGTTTTGAATGATAYGTAGCTGCAGGTTTTTACATTTTGRTAGTGCCCTGATAGCTTAGGTAYRATTTAAAATATGTTTGACAAATAATGGTGCAGAAAGAATTAACAGTCAAAACTAAAGGCAATCAGCAGGAAGCTTAACATGGCAGAACATGAATATTCCCTTACATAGCTATATGAATGCTTTAAGGACAGTCTCAATTCAGAGGAAAAGTCAGATATCATGTTTAGCACATGCCAATGCTAAATTATTTTTAACAATAACGGAACACTGAAAGACCAAATAAATATAACCTGGTAAGCAGCATAGTCAGTGGATACCCTGACTAATATGGAAAACTCCAGACCCCCCGAAAAAATTGCTGCGCTTCAGCAAATCATCCAAAATATGGCGGTTATAATCCAGAGGACCATTAATATATTTTTACAGTGTAAATTCATTAAACATCGCTGAACTAATTCTATTTTTTTCTTGTTTTAAAAATGAGAGAAAAAAGCTTTCATTGTGTGTTCAATGTTTTTAATAACACTGTCCTTAAAAAAAAAAAGAAACAAAACACAAAAATGTAGAAAATGTTTGATTAAAAAATACATTCCTGCTATGGTTTTTRATCTTTGAAATATATGAAGCCTATTACCTTAGTTTCTTGTTAGCTTTTTAGTGCTACTAGAACAGATAGTAAAATCAATGTCCAAGGAAACTACTTGCATTGTTAAACTTCATGAAAAGCTAAACTCATACACTTRCCCACTACATTGTTTAAATGTAATATGGTAGTTTAATTTCCAAATACAAGTAACTAGGGGTGTGGGGAAAAATAATTGCTGAAGAATAGAAATAACTTGTTTACAAATATCTTAAGCAYCTGTACTTTTATGAAATTATGAATGGATGGGTTCACCATAGAAAAGCCGTTGAAAACTAACATAAACTTTTCAAAGTGTATAAAATCTCAGTCTTAGATGCAGTTTCTTTATTCTTACACAAAATGAATGCTTAAACTGTCATCCTCAAATGTTTGAAATTCAGTCCAAGAAGGAYGGAGTGTGCTTTGGTCTCTTTGATAACTACAGTTCTTTACATAACATTGGGAAATTACTGTATATGTGAAAAGAAATACCTAGTTTACCAAGACATTTTGGACAAATGAAAAAATGTGTCACTATTGGGAATGAAATGGAGAAAAATAATGTAGACATCATTAGGATGGTTGGAGTTTTTTTCCCTATTTTGCTAATGAATTGAGTATATCGTGTGCAAACAGCTGCATCAGTAAAGGAGCTAGGGACAGGCTTCTTTTTGGTTTAAATTTAAGTGAATTATCCTTAGCATAGACAAGGAAATTCTTTTAATTGATACCTACAGAATTAAAAAGAACAGAATTATAGTAATCAGGTTATGTCCCACATATTTAATGAAAATATCTAATTTATAGTATCTTTCATCTGATAATTATAAGGCCGATAGAAAGTGAAATGAAACACGCCTTACTGTGTCAACTATACATGACTGAAATATCCAGCCACACTTCCAGACRGCTCCAGAGGAAACAGGATCAAAAGGGGAGGACCTTATTCTAATGATATATGATTGTTAGAAGGAGAAATAAGTGAAAGGAACCATGAACATGTTTACCATATAGATTTGATTTTACCATATGTTGAATGTGTATTTTATTTTCTGATTATAGTTGAACACATTTCTATTTATTAAAAAAACAAAACAAAACAAAATAAAACTGCCCAAGACTGTGATAAAATGTTACACCTGTAATGGCACGAAAAATAGTACCCAAAAGTGCCATCAAACTGTGCCTGAGTGTCAGCATATGTGGCTGCCTTTAATTTAAGGCAAGAGTTTTCAGACTCTGATTTCCCATTTTGCAAATTTATCACTTGCTTTCTAAGTCCCTTTTAAGAGGTGTCTTTAAAYAGTAGGAATTTTTCTATGGATATASATATATCTGTTATATATAYWTGTTTTTCTTACACAATTCAARCTTAATTGAGCAGCTACAGTTCCCTGCAAAAGAGGATCATGGAGCCACCATGCACCTACAGATACCAGATTAACTGGACCTACTGTGGCTGCCTGRAACATTTAGAAAGAGCAAATGGTTGGCAAGTCACTTTGCTGATTTAGCTGTATTTTAAATKCAGCTTTGCAATTAAACAAGGAAGATGACAGCACCCTGGAGTTATTAATCTTGTACCATGAGTAATGCATAACTGCATGTTATATGAAAAGAACTGACTTCTCTGCCAGGGAATTGGGAAAAAGAAAAGCTGTCATTATTGTCCTTTGAGAATCCAGAGAAMCTGCTATTGGTTATTCTGCTGTCCATTCTTCTGCTTTCTTCTTAAGAAGCAACGTTTTTAATCCATTTGCTGTACCATTAATTGGTGATAAATCCTGGCTCAGTGAGTATCAGTCATTTTAATTTGATTTACTCAGGTGATGGAATGGTAGTGTTTGATATTGATTTAACTTTAGAATTTAACTTAAGTATTTGATATTCCTAGTGGCAGTAGAAACTGAGCACTTTATAAATCCTTGGTGTGTGGATAATATCCCCATGACTTGSATAGATGACAGAAATCCTGTGAGCTTTCATCTCCAATGAAAGTAAAATTTCCAAAGTTACTTTTGTTCATGAAGTTATAATCATTATTGTTATTAATAAACCTCTGCTTTTTAAAAATCATTTTCAGATAAACAAATCTAGAAAATAATTTCCACCATTCTTTCAGTATGACATGAAGTAACCACTACCTCAGCATTTTCACTTGGTGCCCAAAGATGCAGGAAGAATGAATCTCCAAATATTGCTTTTTCAGTATGTGTAATAAATTAAATAAGAGTAAATGAAGAGTTAAACCACAGCATTTTTCCTACAGATGCATGCACTTTGCTTTTTATTTCAGATAGTTAGAAAATTGGAATCTGACACCACTTTTTTGGCCAACATAGAGATTTATAGATTGCAGTAAATAAAYACCATATTATTCTGGGACTTTGGCCAAATTTGTCTACTGAAACCCTTTTATTTGTGCCTTACCACAAGTGCTTCATGGACAATACAAAAAGAGAAGAGCCTTGCCTATCTACCTGGAATTCAACAATTAATGTTCGGAAAAAAACAAACCCAACCAACCAACCAAACAACAAAAAAACTAAAATCAAAATATTTTTTCATTAAAAAAAAGTTATTTAAAAACCAGAACATTTTTTTACCAGTGGGACAATAATTAAAATAACCCTTACAGATTAATTAGGTGATTAAATGGACACATCCAGAGACCAGAAAGAGCGTACTATAACTATAAGATGCAATCCATGAAGCACAAAGATTCTGAGCTAGTTTTTGCTAATCGAGGCCCAATACTTCAGATACTGGATAAATTATAAAAAGAAAGCAAGGGGAAATTAGCAAAGTGGTCTCATGTGTTGTGAAGTAAGATAGCATTAGTACTATAGTAGTTAAAGAGAACCAAAACTAAATATGTAAAAAGAAATTGCAAARAGGAAGAAAATAGTTGGTTTCTAATGTGCATAGGTGCAAAAGTATATGTGAGGAGGGAAAAGATAGTATGTTTAAATTTTAGCAAGAAAAATATATGTGGAGTAAATTATATAAGTCCTTTCCAATAATATTAAACATCAAATATGAAAGACCACTGCCTCTGGAAAATGGGAAAGTTTTAAAAACTTTTCTGGACAATTAGCTAGTGGGAATAAATCTTGCAGTGGGATGAAGGTATGGATTCTTTAAGATCTTCTGAAACCTTTGCAGTTTTCATCCTGCCCTATTGCTTTTTCAACAAATACCAAGAGGGTTAAAATGTAAGAGAACTAAAGTGTGTGAGTTCTTTCAAGACCACTACACACATTTTCTCACCTTTATCCTCTGGTGTATAACGGACYGACAATATGAGTTCCCTGACTTCTAGTGTTTTGATCCTGATTCACAAACTCTCAACCAGCCTATTSTGCATCTTTGTCTTCTGAGAAGTTTGCATATATCCTTTATTACACTCCAGCCATGTGAGCTGTCCTATTATGTCTTAGTCCAAYAATATCACTCTTCTGTGAGTCTTCCTTGTGTCCCAGGCTGACTTGAGACAGGTATGCTTTCACTTTGCTTTATCATTTCTGATATCACCCATGTGTCCATCATTCTGYATCCTTTGTTTTTGACCCCTGTCTACTGCTACCTGACTTAAATGTGAGTTAAAGTACCTGTTTCTCATGGATCTTAGTTCTTTTCAACTTGATTAAGTAAGTATTGATACTGAAAAAGGTTTCTGTTTTCTTCATAGTTCACTAAAGAAGAGAAAACTGGGAACTAGTTTTGAACTTTGTTCTAAAACAAAGACTATTGTTTTTTTCATTATTAGTTAGAAAGTTCTAATATGTATACAAAAATTTTAAAAATCCATAATTACAATTATACCTGAAAAAAAAAAGTTAAGTATGGGGGTCTGTCTCTTCTGTCATGTCTCAAGAGGAAATGGCCTCAAGTTGTGCCAGAAGATGCTCAGATTAGACATTAGGGAAAAAAAAAAAAATCACAGAAAGAGTGGCTAGGCATTTGAACAAATTTCCCATGGAGATGATGGAGTCACCATCTCAGGGAGTGTTCAGGAGGCGTCTGGGTGTGGCACCCAGGGATATGGTTTAGGGGTAGTTGATTGATGGTTGGACTAAACAATCTGGAAAGTCTCTTCCAACTTTGATGATTCTGTGAAATATATAGTGTTGTGATATGATATCAAATGTGCAAAATGAAAGATAAGAGGAAACTCTGACATGGAGAGAATTAATGCCTAACTGCACATCAGGAAGTTTCTCTGAGCTGTAAAATACCAGCCAATGTTAAGAGTATTTGGACTAGGAAGTTTAAACTGATGAAGCAACTAGTGATTCTAAATTCYTACAGTTAAAATCTTTGACCTCCTCTCAGTTTCTCTCAAAAGAACCTAGAATTAACTTTATGGTGTAGTGCTTAAAAGAGAACTTCTACCCATTAATTACTTTGTGTAAGTGCAGTAAGGTCACCTCCACTGATTGACTGAAATGTGAAAGAAGTGTTGTGTGCTACACTTGTACAGATCTACCATCAAAGGTTTCATCCTGAACAAAAATCAGAAGACCATCATACAAGATGAATGAATTAACAAAACAGACTGTTTACCTATATGTTCATTACAGTCAGTTCTGTGAAAAATTAAATATTTGCTGATGGAATCTTTCATACACATGTCGCAAAACTGCTACAGTATCATTACATTTAAATGCTCTTCCACAGTCAGCAGAGGCATTTAAGGCAAATTGGTAATAGCCTCTGAATTTGCAGAGCTGAATGAAAAGATGAATAAATTTTGTGAAATTCCAAATTTGTTTTAGTAACACAACCAAATAATCTACAGACTCCTTTATCAATGTACAGTTGTAAATATTGTAACTTTAAAACAGGCTACATTTCTGAAAACCATCTTACAAGTCACCAACAGCAATACCTTAATATTTAAATAAACCAGCAACATTTCCCCTAATGATAAGAACAAGAAGATTAAATAATGCTGAAGATTCAYGTTCCATAGGTGAATCAGTCTTTAGACTAAGAATGGTTCAGACTTAAGACAGATGTAGTTTTAAAGAATGCTAAAATGTCATGCTAGAATTGTAGCAATTAAATATTTCACCTGCAAAAAAACACTACTGGCAATCAGTTATTCTCTTGAAGAAGTATTTGAGGGGCTTTAAAGACTCCAGAAAACTAATTTGCTATGACTTCTGCCTTTCCAGATGTAATTACAACTAAGCTATGAACCAGAATTTGCTAAGTGATACCTAAATACTGAACATGGTTTTCACAATTTCCATTTTTCCAGRTAAATTCTCATTTTAGACAGAAACTGAAAATATTGAAAGGTTTGTCAAGCCATAATTTCAATWATGTGAGGAAAATATACTGGTCTGTTTAAAAGCCCATGGCAGCTGAAGCTTTATAGATTAAGGAGCTTAGTAAATTAAGTTAATGAACCTGGGATTTACCAGTAATTACTTTCAAAGTATCTCAAATTATTTTACAAATATTATTGCTGCTAATTGATAACAATGAAGGGTTTATCCAAGAATGCCATGTAGAAAATGAACCTTAGAAGAACTGAAGATGTTAAAGGAAAACAATTACCTGCAAAAGCGGAAGTTACTAGCCCAATCTAGAATTAAACTAGTTATATTAACACCTATCCTCTTAAAATGATCTTTAGGTGTTTCTAACAAATAAAGAAATYAGTTTCAAATAACACATGAAAGACTGAGTCTTTGTTGTAATTAAAAACTGTAGTATTGTGCTTTGATGATAAACATCAAGCTAAACCAATATYTTACTTTTACAGGTTACTTCTTCCCGTTCACTCATCTTGATCCTTCTAAGTAATCTTCACCCATTTCAGTTTCAGGAATAATTTTTACTGTTACATTGTTTTCAGTGTTAATTTTGCAACATAATTTCAATAGCATATGTTAACATWTACAATTAGCATAATTAACCTCTATGTCCTTTATCCTTTAAGAAACTTTTTAAGAAAACAGGAGATAAAAGCAGTGTTTCAAGCTTTTCATAAAGCACCCAACCAAYTTCCACCCACCTGTGTAAGAACTCCTAATTCCCAGTTTGAACATAATGGTGGGATTGAAGATTTTGGTATTCCAGAAGATTTGTTTTGTTCCATGTTGGGTTACATTTCTTGAATTTAAAACCTGATCTTTCTCTATTCCTCTTCATTGCCTTTATAATTTGTTATAACAATCTTTTTTTAATTAAATTTGATCTTATTGGTACTTTTTGCGTGAAAAGTAGCAAGATAATGCATTGCTAAGTCTGTCTTCTCTTTATTTTGGTGTGATCTACAACTTTTTCCAAATGTTCTCTTCCTGGAATAATTACATACACGTTCTTCTCAGCAGAATTTAATTTATTTAGWAACAGTTCATTTCTGCTTCTTTTCCCAGTCCTCTGTATATGGTTTGGAGATRTAATTTAAGAGGCCTGTTTTGCAASTTAACATGGTTACTACATTGAWGAAGTTAAATTGCTTTGATGCATAGACCTTTTCATTCTGGACTAAATCACAYCAGCTGAGGRTTAGTCCTCTGCTAATGTAAATTTTTAACGGATCTTAGGAGAACTCCCTTTACTACTGATAGGAATTACTGAAATCACATAAAGATGTGTGAAGCCAAACTAGGAAAAACCAAATGAAAGCATKACTCTGATGTTCTGATGAATATTCTGATGTGGATATATACTTTTTTAAAGAAAGAACAAGAAAAAAAACCATTTTAGTCTATTCAAAGCTTTGAAAAGGTAAATCCTGATTAAAAAATGAAGCTAATAAAAATGAATTATTTTTTGCTGAAAAGGTTTCCATAGCAAGCTTGCTTTCTGAAAAWTTGTAATTTTTTTTTCAAGTATCATCACTACTACAGTAGCACATCATTGCACACCATAAATTTTCACATGGGAGCATTTCTCCTTCCTAAGAACTTCATTATTTGACCACCATTATCATAAATGAAGCACAGGTTTCAGACATGAATCCATTTAAACCCAATTAGAACACTTGTGAATAATGTTGCCTGCTTATGGAGCATGTACAATGTTAGATCATTATTATTGCTGGTATATTTTCAGTGAGTGCCATTTAACAGGCATTATATATATTAGCAATGCTAATATTGATACAGTAAAACTAGTATATTTTAGCGTTAGTGTTAGGAATATATGATAATTCTATTATGATAAACATTTCTAGTTCTGTACCAGTTTCCTGATGTACAACACATCAATAATGACTTGAAATAGCTTCACATAATTCAATGAAGTTTCACCACTATTTACAATGATAAGAAATCCATGGTTCTGGTCATCCATTAAAATCCACATGGGGATTTGCTGTTCTTCAGGCTCAGGTATATTTTTTTCACATAAGCAGACTGCATTTATGTTGAATTTCCTTGATAATGAGTACCAGGTACTATCCTGAGATAAGCACTAATATAGAGAGAAAATACAAGTATGGTAGGGTACTGTAGTGAACAATTACAATGCTTTTCATAAATGCAAAAGTTTGATTCTATTAGTATAAAAAATTGCACATTTTAAAGATGGCTAAAATAAAGAACTCACTAGGTTCTGCAAAAATTCAAAGCAACAAAAGGTTATGTGTATTTCTTTAGTCAAAAAGTCATTCTGGGTATTACTTTGTGAATCTTCTGGGCCCTGTTTGATAGCACACAGCATGGCACTTGAAAACACCCAACCATTATACTATCATTTCAATAAAAACATAGATCTTTTTCATCATTTCCTCTCCCCAAAGAATCTTAATTAATGTCTCTAATTCTAGGGAGCATGATTGCCATTTTTGGACAATTTACATTTTTTTTAATACCAACCATTACATTATTGGCCATTCTAAGCCACTGATTAGTTATGTCCCAAAAAAGGATCTGTGAAACCATCTCGGAAAAATTGCTCACATATATAGTTGCTTATATATATATGCATCCTTCTAATTTKATTTTTTATGTTTTCCTTTCAATTTTCTCAAGTAGTCCAACATGTTTCTTATCCAGACTGACACCACTATACTAGGGCTATGACAACAGTTTGTATATAAGAACTAGCTTCAGGCAAAAAGCTGCTTGTTCCCTGCAAAATGTAATTTATTCTTGCTTTTAAGTTAGTGCACTCTATTTTCCTCTGTGTGTATTGTCAGTTCCAGTAGTTAATGCACTAKATGGCATCAAGTGCAGTACTTTGGCTTTATATCCTGCTTTGTTCTTTCCTCAGCCTGCAAAGACCAGCTTACAACAAAGATGCAAAGCAGTCATCCTATTTTACTGCTTGTATTTTAGGTTCTATTTGACATGATGCCATAAAATCATAAATCCATCTGCAACCAAATGTATATATGTATATACAATGTATATCATATTGCTATATTATTTCTTCATTGTTTCATGAAGTTTAATTTTAGTTTGTTTTTTTTTCTTTTCAAAATTCCCTACTATTCTAGGCTATATATAAACAATCATTCAAGAAAAGTGTATTGCAAGGTACACAAGACACTTTAATTTCATTTGAAGTTATTTTGTTTTATCTGACCTAAAGYTTACCTAATGGAGTTGAAATATGTATAGTCATGTATCTATATAGTTACACAATTATACCAGTGACTTGCAATTAACGAATTTTTCACTCCAGTGGGTTCTGCATAGAGGAAATGGCAAAATATTTAAATAATGAGCCAAATATTCTAATCCAAATTTGACAGCTGTTCAATAATTTTTGAAAATATGAGCTTATAAGTATCTCAACACAGTTAATTTGGAATAAAACCACTACAGAAGAAGAAATTAGATATACATCTATACAGATAGGTAAAAAGAAACATATCTTCCTAAGTACATACATATATGTATATATATTACAGTGAATTACAGAATTCCCAGACTTGGAATTTAGTATGAACCTTTTCAAACTTTAAGCTGTCTTTACAATATATGGAAGAAATAACTCATTGTCCACCCAGATAAATAGTCAAAAAAGCAGAAATGTATGTCCACGGAAAAAAAAAATGAAGCTAGTCAGTGGGATGTGCATTTCTCTAATCACAATACATGTCACTTTAGACAAGTAGAAAAACAAAGTCTCTTGTTGAAAATACAAACATGAGTTTTATATRGAGTAATATTTTGTAGCTATATGTACAGGCAATAGTGAAAATACTTTAGTAGAACATCTAGGAATACATAYACAACTGTATTCTGCTCTTGAAATTACTGAATTCTTAAAAAAAATAAATTTTAGAATGGAGTTTCTTACAACACCCATTTTGGTATGGAGTAGGAAGTCCTAAAAAAATATTAAAGTCAGAATACTTCCTTGATTATGGAAGTGTCTAATTGGTATAACCTTATAGAATGAAAATATTATATAGAAATGTATTTTTTACCCTCAGTGAATTGTTCCTAGCTTGCTGCATTATGAATAAACTGCAAKCTGCAATATTAGCTCAGGAATAGCTGATATAATTAAGCTTCCATCACATTTCACAATTGAAAACAGCCTTATCAAAATTAATTTGTCAGGGGAGAAGGCTTTATTTGAAAACTAGTCATGGATTGTACACAGTACAGTCCACAGATTCACAGAACATATAGGACTGGAAGAGAACACAGTGGGTGATCTGATCCAACCTCCCTGCTCAAGCAGGGTCATCGTAGAGCACATGGCACAGGATTGCATCCACCAGAACCAGGTCTTTCTCCACAGAGCTGCTTTCCAGGTCAGCCTCCAGCATGTACTGGTGCATGGGGCCRTTCTTCCTCAGGTCAGGATCCWGCACCTGCCTGTGTTGAATTTCAGATGGTTTTTCTCTGTCCATCTCCCCAGCCTGTCAAGGTCCTTCTGCAGGGCTCACAGCACTCTGGGTTTTGACCATTCCTGCTTTGTGTCATTAGTGAACCTGCTGAGGAGGCATCTGCCCCTTCATCCAAGTCATTGGTGAATAAATTAATACTGGGCCCAGTTTGGAACCTTGGAGGACACCACTAGTGACAAACCTCCAGCTAGAACCTGTGCTACTGATTACAACCCTCAGGATCTGCTATTCAGCCAGATTTTAATCCACCTCTGTCCACCCATCCGGTCAACACTTCCTGATTTTGTCTCATAGGATTTTGTGAAACACAGTGTCGAAAGCCTTGCTGAAGTCAAGGTACACAATATCCATTAATCTCTCCTCATTGATCCAGGTTTCATTGTCAAAGGCAATCAGCTTGGTCTAACCCAATTTACCTTTAGTGAATCCACGCTAAATACTTCTGATTTCTTTCTTGTCATCAATATGGATAGAGATGGCCTCCAGCATGAGATGCTCCRTCATCTTTCCAGGGACTGAAGTGAGGCTGACKGGTCAGTAGTTCCCTGTGTCTTTCTTCTTGCCCTTTTCAAAGACCAGAGTGAAATTTGCTTTTTTCCAGTCCCCMGGTATCTCTCCTGATCACCACRACTTTACAGAGATGACCGTGAGTGGTGCCGCTATGGTGTCCAGAAGCATTCTCAGCACTTGTGGATGTATCCTGCCAGAGTCCAAGGATTTGTGGGTGTCAGGTTTGCTCAGGTGTTGTTTAACCCAATCCTCCTTCCCCAAGGAAAAGTCTTTCTTCCAAGATTCCTTTACCCCAGTCTGTGTCAGAGAACCCTTAGGAATGSTCATGTCAGTGAAGACCAATGCAAAGAAGGTATTTGAGAACTCTGCCTTCTCTGCACCCTCTGTTACCGGGATCCCCCCTKSTTTTACTAATGGGCCCACATTATCCTTTCATTTTTAGTCTGTTACTGATGTATTGGAAGAAAGCTTTCTTCTTATCCTTAACATCCATGGCCAGATTTGATTCCAGATGGGTCTTAACCTTCCTGGTCTCATTTCTACTTACTTTGGCAGCCTCTCTGTATTCCTTCCAAGTGGCTTGATGCTGCTTCTAACTCCTGTGTATTTCGTTTATTTAGTTCTTACGCTTGAGTAATGACAGGAGGTTTTTTTTTTTTTCATCCATGCAGGTCTTGCCCCCACTTTGCCTGGTTTCATGCTCGTTGGTAGGCCTCATTATTGGTTTAAGGAAATCATCTTCAGATACCAACTAACCWTCTCGGACCACTYTTCCCTGCAGGWCCTGTTTCTGTGGGATTCTTCCAATATCCCTGAAGTRGCTAAAGTCAGCTGTCCTGAAGTCCATGGTTGTAGTCTTACTTGCTGCTCTGTTTCCTCCTTGCCCAATACTGAACTCCACATTTTCATGGTCACTGCAATCAAGCCTGCCCCCACCCTTCACATCTCCATAAAGGAGAAGTTGCTGATAATATGAGGTTGAGTAGCTCTCCATTCCTTGTGGGATCCTCCACCATTTCTGATAGGAAGTTGTCATCCAGGAGCCCCCTGGATTGTTTGTGCTTTGCTGTGCTGCTTCTCCAGCAGATGCCAGGGTAGATAAAGTCCCTCACAAGAGCCAGTGCCTGTGACTTTGAGGCTGCTTCCAGCTGCCTGGAGAAGGCCTCATCCACCTCCTCCATCCCATCAGGCAGCCTGTAGAAAGGACCCACGGCAGTGTCACCCTTACTAATCTGCTCTTTGAACTGACCCCATAAACTCTCAACTTGCTCGTCATCCACCCCAAGGTGGAGGTCAGTACATTTCAAGTGTTGTCTCATATAAAAAGCAACTCCACCATGTAGCTGACCACAAAAAAAATACAATTTAGCTTTCTTCTAATTAAGGGGGAGTTTTCCACTTCTAATAAATCTAATAAAGTAAAATTATTTGAATGGTGATTAAAACAGGCAGGTGAAAAACTTTGTGCATTCAAACAATGCTTATTGAGAAATGGAATAACAACTAAAGCAATGATTAAATATATCTGCTGACTTTTCAATAAAATCTTATGGAGACAATTAAATTGCTATTTGAGAAAAGGCCCTTTTTTAAAATGATAAAATTTGGCCCAAAACTGTCTAACTTTAAAAAATACAAATATTGATCTAATTTGACAAAAATAAAGCATGTAGTACAATTTTCTGTRTATATGCTTGTAACAATACAAAATACTGTTGTTTCCAATGAAATTCCCCATTTTGAGATATCAATCCATAATAATCACATTGCTAAAGCACAAGCATGACCTCTTCCTCCTCTCTTCATTCAAAGTGAAGGCAATGTAAAAGGAATGGTCTAAAATAAGAAGTAAAAAAACCTCCTCAAATTTACTTGTTCTGAATTACAAAAGGCAGATGACAATGATATTTACACAGTTGATCTACAGATGTCTATGATCCTAAGTCTGCTGTCTTCTAYGTGTGCCTCAAATTCAGACTTTGTTCATTTTTTTTTCCAAAATGTAAAAACAAACAAGCCAACAAAAAACCCTGAAATTCATATTGAATAAAATGTAGCCTTGTTCTGTTCTTGGGCTTTTTCTTGTTTGTGCCAGGATTCCCCGTGTTAGATGTAATGACCATTGGTAGGGCATAATAAGACATTTCATATCACAGGAAATCTTTAAGGATGAGTGTTTAATCAAAGAGAGTCTCCATGGCAAACAGTGAAAAACAGATAAGAAGCTCATTAGTTTGTAATCACCTTTAGCAACCTTCTGCAGAACTCTGTGTTGGATAATTGTATTAGGCAAAATTAGGAGAGATTCATTAGAATGGAACCACAAGAGTACGTTTTATATGTAAAGTTAGATGTTTCTGATATAAGACATTGGCTCATTGAAGCAGCTCTTGAAAATAATTAGTTATTTTTCTTTTATTGAACGTGACCCAAAAATACCTTAACAGCAATTAGTGCATCAAGGCTTTAAGCCGTTATGTTAAGACTCAAATCAAGAATCTGTCACATTCTTAGGTTATGTTTCAGTAATTTATAAAATATGTACCTTAGGGTTTTTGGTTTTTATTCATCAAGCTTTTACCCCTTTAATTCCTCACTGCTATTGATTAGAGCATTGTCTTCTCAAAAAAACTGTTTTCCTTCTGCATGAGTTTCTGCAGTAAATCAAGCCATTGTCTTGATCCTCTTTAACATACACCAAAAAGTTTGAGTTCCTTCAATTTCTAGACAAAAATTACCATTTTGAAACCTAACAGAACTTGTTTCCTCTTTTTCTGAAGCCTTTCCAATTTGTTAACTTTATTTTGCCTTAAGACATGATACTGTCYAGAACTAACTCTGTAATTATATGTAAAAAAAAAGTTTTTCATATTTTTATGAAGTAGTCTTCAGCTAGTAATGTTTAACCACTAGGCTACTTCAGAGGTTTACCATACCAGTTCAAATTTCCACAGTATATTTTAATCTTTCCTTGGAACAAAACCAAAATAATAATATCCAAAGATCTGAAAAACGTTGCATCAAAAATAATGTGTRACTCACTTAAGAATACAGTATTTTATGCCAATTATTTTCAGAATTGGCAGATTGAGAACAAGGGTCTGAACATTTGAACAAGGGTCTGCAATGAAGCCATTAGACTTCTTTTTTTGTTACAAATGTAAGTCTTTTGCAAGTTAATTATTCACATCAAATCTTTTGCATTCTCATCTTCAAAAACAAAATTTGGATATATGCCTTGATTT
Organism: Malurus melanocephalus; assembly: GCF_030028575.1. Taxonomy (NCBI): domain Eukaryota; kingdom Metazoa; phylum Chordata; class Aves; order Passeriformes; family Maluridae; genus Malurus; species Malurus melanocephalus. Next base: position 1,546,177 of record NW_026623235.1, read on the forward strand.
TCTATCTCCTTTATTTATCAGCTAGCATTTTTCTGGAAAGGAGGAATGGAAGATTCAGAAGTTATAAATAATTTTACTGGAAAATAGTATTTTTAAAAATAAATTTGTAGTATCTTCAGGACCTGGATAAACATATTAAATAGCTCTAAAGCAGGAATAGAAAATGAAAGTAGAGTATTTCCAATGAAACACTTTTGTCATACATAATTAATTTTTTTGCAATGCTGGTTAACCATATTTTAAGCAATCTGTATTTATTAAAATGGTAATGTCAGTTGGAGTGGTTTTGTAGTCTCTGCAAKACTTCATCAATGTTTTTAGACAAATGTAAAAGTTGCATTTTGTAAAATTAGCCTGTGAATCTAGAAACTGATCTCAAAGTTTCCTGACATAATTGTTTCATCAAAATACTATCTTTGTTGTCTTTGATTGTGTATGGTAGTGATAATGCCTTATTTTAATCAACATAACTTCCATTCGCTGCTCCAYAAGTCTAATTTCTCTCTAACAATATTTCTCTCAGAAAATAAGATTTATGAATAAAACGTGCTCCCTACTACTGCTACATTTGTAATGTGAGCAAGGGAAAAAGATTATACCTGCAATATTTGCTAGAATACAATGGATATCCTATATAGAAATCTTAAGATACTCAAATCTGACTGACAATAAGGTAAGACCCTGTAGCTCAATTGTTTTGGCAATTTTATATTTCTGTTTGCTCAATAGTTAAATTACTACTAGACAAAAAGTCGGTCGTTAGGAAATACTAACAGATCCCAAATCTAYATTCTCATAGTTGCAAGTATGTTGTACACAGACATTTATATTTTACTTAATACAAGGTTTCTAGTTCTTATGGCATAACATCTATTTTAAAATAAATGGGAACAATAGTTTTAGTAGAATATCAACCTAAAAAGTAGTAGGTATATATGCTAAGATACATCATACWTGTGAGCAAGAGACCAAAACATTCAAAACAGGGCTTCTTTAATCATAGCTTACAACTTAATTATTAAGACAGAGATCAAAAATTATTAATACTAACGTGTATATTCAAGAACAATACTGTAGGATTTCTCTCACCTCTACAGATAGGAACAGGGAAGTCCCACGATGCTGTGTTGACAGAGTTAGCTATGCAAGTAAGCTGGGGGTGTCCGTCCAAAATATATCCAGTTACACAGCTGTATCGGATTTTGTCACCAACATCAAATCTTGTACCATACAAAATACCCTTTGGTGGAACTCCTGGATTGCCACAGGAACTACTCTGTAATTCTGAAAAAGATACATAGTTATGAATAAATTTTTTTTTTTTTTATTTTTTTTATTTTTTTTTTTGCTTAAGAATATAGGCACATAAATTAAGGCAGCTTTGGAAAGATAATGAGTTTTCATGAATATACAACTCTTCAAAATACAAATCCATTGCTGATTTAGTGTATTTAACATCTTATGTACCCACATATCCAAAGGTAAATGAAAATGAACACAAGATTTTCCTTAAGCTCTAACCATCTATAAATTCATGTAAATTTTTTGTTAAATTGATAGAAATCATTTCATAGGAAGAGGAAACAAAGCAACTTGATATCTTTCTGACTTTCAAGTTATATAACTCCAAAACAAACAAAATTGTAATATAAACATGAAAGAACATCAGATTGAAATTSAAAAAATTCGGAAGAAAAAATAATCAAGACAAGAAAATTTTAACAGCATGATCAGAAAGCTGTAATAGATCTTAGATACTGAGGRAAACTGATGAGATACTGTGGGTAACTGATTTCTGAGCAAAGGATTAGTTAATTTAATCATGTGAAATACCATAGGTCTGGTAACTTCTCATCTAATACAGAATTTTAAACCACTGAGAATCCAAAATGACTCATGGCCGCTCTTAGTCTGATCTCTGAGGGCATCAGAGTTCAATTTTAGTAGCTGGCACTCACACTTTGACTGTGTAACCTTTTGACTGGTATTTCAGCATCACAAATAGCTTGATTACACCAAGATTACAAGATTACTTCCAAAGTCCTTTAGTTAATGGACATTAAAAGATGGATTTTGTACAAGTGTGAGCAAAAGATGTTTCATAATCTCCTCCTGAGCTCTTCAAAGCTTGTACCAAGCATACCTACCAGTCTAATACCAACCAGGAACATGCAAATCAGGTAAACCTGTATTTGGATTCATGCCAAATTCTCCTAATCTAAAAAGTAAGGAAAATGATGGAGGAAGAGAGAGGTATGTATGCATTCTTTAATTTCTTTTCTTGAGTTCCATGTGACTAAATTATTCTTCAATATCCCTGATGTGCTCATGAATGTGTATTTARATATCTAAGCTGTTATAGTAGGTTTCAGTTAAAGAAAAAAATGTATAAACGCTTATCAAAACAATCAGTATGTCTCACAACATWAATTACATTCTCAAACTTCAATGCCCAGAACTACCAAAAACTAGGATTTGCTACTAGATTTCTGATACCAGTCATGAAACAAAACTCTCTAACAGTTATTAAAAGGCAGAATCCACTACAATCATAAATATAATCTCTATATGTCCATACATAYTTATACACTATAAATAAAAAATATGCTAACAATGAGTTCATTTCCAGAACTTGATGTACCAATCATGTTTTGATGTGAATATGTTAAATATGCATATGAGTTGCTGATGTCATTGCTGCCATTTCCTGCTTGYTCTTACATAATAGGCTGCGGGTTTGGATTTGACTTTCATTACACAAGGACACAACACAGAGGCAAAAAAGTAGCCTATCTCATCTTGGTCACTTCAAAGCTCACCTAAAGAACTGATATTCTTACCACTGCTTTATTGAAGTATTTTATGCTGAAACAACACTCTCAAATCTGCTTGCAAACTGGAAGAGGAGACAATGCTGCAGATACTCCTGCATATTTTTTTTCAAATAAATTTCTTTTAAATCCTCTAACAGTTTTCAAGGCTATTCAGTTTATTATTTATCATCATAGCATGTCAAAATGGATGTAAGAATATCATCCTGTGGATTTTGGTTATCATATGAATCATATTATATAAACTTGAAAACTCTGCCTGTATACTATCTTTTCATTTTCAACTTCTCCAAGARGATGAAGTCTTTCAGAAGTCTGTGTCTCTCAGGGCTTTTTAAAAAGGTCACAGAAAGATTCTCTGTCCTTCGAAATAAAAAATATAAAGATTATCAATGATGTCTTTAACTGTCATTGTCTAAAATTGCTTCCTTTATTTTTACTGCTGTCTCACCAAGAATTTCCCACAGAAGGCGATTTATTCTTATGAGATTATATTTTAAAGCACTAATTAAAAATCACCCTCCTTCTAAAATAAAACTAATTTTCCAGTTACAATACTATATGACTCATCTAAAACGAATACTTGGATTTTTTCATTAACTTTTTKAACATTATGAAAGTAGCCTGGGAGTGTGTTATTACTTCTAACCCTTCAAGCCATTTTGTTCCTGATTCTAGATAAGAAAGTAGAAAAAAATAAATCGTACAGTTTTAAGTACATTAATTTATTCTGTGAGTATTTTCATTTTGAGCATATACAAGTGCCTTATTGGGGGGASGAGAGGGAGATAATTCACTAACTGCATTTTTCTTCTTTGATAGGTAGTATCTATTTTCAAACTGAATRTGACACTGTACTACCAACTCCCTGACATTTAAAGCTAAGGATTCTTACCCTAAGATTGTCAGCTGTCAGGGAACAGAGGAATTGCCAAACTAGATTGCAATTTTTATTCAACTCATCACTTATTTTTATTCAAACCCCAGATTCTTGACTTCAGTGACATTCTGATAATCACTAATGATATGAAGGGTGGAAAAGTRTTTCCTTTTAAATTTGCCATCTTAGAGTTTGGTTGAACTTCTCCTTGTTCATGTACTCTGAAAATAATTGAATTTTTTACACCTTCCTACTCTTTTTTCATTTTTGTGTTTATTTCTCATCTCCTTTTCAAAGCATGCTGTCCCAATTGTTTCAATCTCTCTCTGGGCAGGAATTTTATTTGTCCTAGATTTAATTTTGTAAACAAGGTATGTATGAACATATTTGTCCTCTTTTTTTTTTTTTTTTTTTTTTTTTTTTTTTTTTTTTACGTAGTGTGAAGAAGACACAACGCTTAAAATATCCTTCAATGCTGTTCAATAAGTCTCTATTTAATTAGTTCTTATTAATGTCTATGGAAATTCAGTTAAAAAGCTGTGGGTAAAATGTATCTGGGAGAGTTCTGCTTAGTAGGAGTGGATGCACTCCTTCAAAGACTTTAATTAGCCTAAATTCAGCCACTTATAAATACTAATTAAAATAAGATATTAAAATTAAATAACATTAAATATAATTTATTTCTTTTTTTTTTTTTTCAAAAGAAAAGACTAGCAAAAGTTTGGACTCTCTTTGTCAGRATTAATTCAAGGAAAAACAAATAAGAACCACATATGGACATCTCAAATTTACCTGGTTTTTATTCAGATTTTAAATCAGGAATAAGGTTTTTTTTCTGTTATGATATTTATGAAATCAAGAGTAACACTGTCCTCCCTAAAATGTTTAAACATGAAATTTATAATGTGATGTTTGGATGACCAAATATCCAAAAAATGTATTTTCACATATTCCAGTAATAAAGGCATTTGTCATAATGTTGCATTGMACTCACCTTAGTTATGAATACTGATGTCTTTCACACACTATATTATTATAAATTTTATAATATAAATAATTTTTGTTTTTAAAGGGTTGATCCATATATTTTCATAGTTTTTGTTTGCAGCTATTGCAATTCTTTATGATTCCATTTTTCCCAACATAAAATGAGAAATACTGTCAATATGTASTCACTTATGGAAAGACATATGTAATATCCCAATACAGGCTAATACTTATTTCATGTAGTACTTTTGAAATTAAATACTCCTGRTGTCCCTACACTCCCAGTTTGGCTCTTCTCCCTATTATTGCATGGTCCTAAACTCCTTTTTCACTTGTGTCTACCATCCAAACAGTAATTCCTCCACCATGCAAATGTGAATGCGGTCCATGGAATATTTCTTTCCAGAGACCACTCAAGTTGTCATTTGGGACAAGGCTTGGTTTACTGGAAATRTTAAAATAGGTTTGTACATGGATATCACTTGGAAAAGATGTGCATATGTACTTTGACTTATTGACAGGCAAGAATGCTCTGGTTCTGAAGACTCAAGGTTGATTTCAGAGCGTGTGTGCAGCTATAGGGAGAGTTACACATTCCAAAGGTCCCAAATACTAGGACAGATGATGTCTTTGTAAAAATAGGAAGTAGTCTGAAATTCCTTTGTCCAAAATTCATCTATATTGAATCTTATAATAATTAATTTTAGGTGGCCATAATTTTCCAAAGATTTTATAAACAAAGTAACTTAGATATATAGCTTCTAACTCACAATATTTTGCCTTTTCCTCAAAACTTATATTTTGCTTACTTTCTATTCTGTCTTCATTCACATCACTATCATGAATTTATGAGTAAGCATGGTCTAGATTTAGATTTAATGGGGACTAGAAGAATTATCTGATAAATATAGGATTACTGTTTTCTTCCTACACTCATATTTAAATATACATATACATCCATGTTCCACTTGAGATTACAGAGTGAAGGAAACCACAAGAAAAATTTGAAATAGGAAATTAAGTGCAGTGAAGGAAAAAAAGTAAAAACCTACTATCCAAGTGTCAATTTAGTKGCACAAAACGTAGGATTCAGAGAATAAAGACACATTATAAATGAATGGTTTGAAAAATCTACCATAAACATCACAGATATATTAAAATAGTTATTGAATTAAAAAAGTTCCCTCCCCCAAAATCTAGGTCTATCCTGAAGAAGTTCAACAACAAAAATTATTATCCCTTGATTCCCACAAATCTGTCACCTCAAGATGCAAGTGCCAAATAAAGAGTCACTACTCTGAAATTCACCTTTGTTTACAACAGTGACAGAAACTGTTTGTCTAATAATCTAAAATTCTCTGAAGTTTTTCTTCATTTTTTTTTGTGGAGCAGTCAAAAGAGACTGTCCTATTCTAGTATCTAACTATAAATAGGCAAACAAGAGAAAGTGTGAGAAGTTTGGGTTTGGTTTTTTTTTTTTTTCCCCAAAGGAAATGAAGGTTTTTGCTTTTCCTGTTCTAATTGCTCTTTCTTGATAAACATATATGTAATAGTAACCTCACTGAGGGTCTCTACTGTTCACTAAACATAATACAGGTAATTATATTTCAGTTTGTTACCTACTCTTTTATGAATTACATAAATTTGCTTTTTTCTTAATTTTGAAATTATTTTCATGTCAAAATATGACAAAGAACCCTGTCCTGAGAGAACTTTAAATGTACATTTTTGTACTGAACTTGATTTTGCTTTTAATTACAATTTAGTTTTTTGCTTTTAATTGAAACAATCACTGGATTTATCTTCCTTGCCACTAAAACAATAATGTTTCTATTTATAGCTATGAAGTCATATGCTATTTTAATAGAAACAAACTTGTCTCAGCATTAAGTAAGTTAGAACTGTGTTAACATAGTTCTTCTACAAACAAGGGAATAGCAAGAAACAGTACAGAAAAAAACCCTCCAGGATATGTGGAGGAAACAAAGGGTAAGTACAATACTGTAGTAACAGTAATACATTGAGCATGACAAATGTAGTACAAGAAATRGTCCAGGGTTTGCAATGTTTTCCCTTCACATGCAATACACTGTTCAGTATATCTGGTTAAATRAGAATCACAGAATCACAAAATTAACTCGGTCGAAAAGACCTCTGAAATTATTAAGTCCAACCTATGACCTAACACCACCTTATCAACTAAACCATGGCACTGAGTGCCAAATYCAATCCTTTCTTAAACACCTCCAGGRACAGTGACTCCAGAACCTCCCTGGGCAGACTATTTYGGTRCCYGATCATTCTKTCARTGAAGAATTTTTYCYTAATGTCTAGCCTAAACTTCCCCTGGCRCAGTTGAACACTGCATCCTCTTGTTCAGTCAGTGGTTGCCTGAGGGAAGAAACCAACYCCCATGCAGGTACAAACTCCTTCAGGGAGYTGTAGAGTSTAATAAGGTCTCTCCTGAGCCTCCTTTTCTCTAARCTAAACAACCCCAGCTCCCTCAGCTGTTCTTCACAGGGCTTGTGTTCCAGACCCTTCACCAGCCTTGTAGCCCTCCTCCAGACGCATTTGAGCATCTCAACGTCCTTCTTAAATTGAGGGACCCAGAACTGGACACAGTACTCAAAGTATGGCTTTACCAGTGCCAAGTACAGGGAAAGAATGACTTCCCTGGTCCTGCTGGCCACAGTATTCCTGATACAGGCCAGGATGCCATTGGCCTTCTTTGCCACCTGGACACACTTCTGGCAATGCAGTGCAGAATGGCACTAGAGAGCTGAATAACTGTGCACAAACACAATGACAGTCACTAATTTAACCACAGGACAGCATAACCTGAGCCAAGGGAAACCAACAGTAGATATGGTTAAATCCAACATTTCCCCATCAGACAGACTCTAAAGTGTTACTTGAAGGAAATGACCATCAGGCAAATACCAGATAGTTAGCAAAGTGATACAGTAACAGCACTAGCCATGCTTACTTTCTTTTAACAAATTCCACTTGAACTCCATTAGAGCTTTATCTGCAGTAAATTCCTGCACAGCTGCTGAGGGCACCATTAAATTCCCAGTATGGCTGGAAGGTAAATGCACACAGTGCCTGGATTGAGGAATATCATTGGAGACTACATGAAGTTTTGGCCTGGGTATAGAGTTGCAAGTGTCACAGAGATTGCTGCGTCCACACTGTTCTGAAACTATTCAGCCAAATCAATTTAATTTGAAACMTGAGGTACTGTATCTGCCATGTGTGATGGTTGTTCACCTTCTCAAATGGAAATCCAGACAGATGCACCCTGTCTGTCATGCAAAGGCTGTGTAGGTACATCAGCGTCACAATGGGATGGTTCCACTTAGACTGCAGTGATTCTGAGTACTTGTTTAATATGGCTGAATTCTGCCTGTGTTCACACACAGACAGCTGTTGTCATCACCAAGAAGAGATTATTTCAGAGCCCAGTACAATCTAAAATAAAAAGTAATCCTAAAATATATACCTTATTAATAGTCCTTCTGCATTATGTATTTCTTKCAATGTCTTTTAGAGTTATATAAAATAATTTMTTTTTCAATTTCTGAAATATTATGGCAACAACTATCTCATTGTAATATCTCTTTTCATTCCACTTTAGCCCCAATGCCTCACCTGGTTTTACTTTATGCTATGTAATATGAATKTTGCATTGTTACTCACTGGCTGTTTTTACCTGGATAATTTACAGTAACCAAATATATRAAAAGCTAACTGAATTTAGAAAAATTCTGTTTAGTCACTGAAGGAGGCTGTCATARCACAAACAAGTTGTGTGGTATTATATAGACAGTAGCTCCACACAAGTTTGACAAACAAGAATAGATACATATGTCAAATAAATTAATTAATTTTCTATATTTGATGTACTATCATATCTAGTTTCCAACTGAAATTAGAATTCCATTTTTTGTTACAYATTTGTTCCGAGGAGTAACAACAATATTAGAAAGATGTATATTTTTTTATACTGAAGAAGATAGAAACKCTGAAATTAGAAAACAGAATAAAATAATACACTCAAAGTACAAGTAGTCAGACTTCTAAAGGATAAAAGAAGAAATATAAGAGAAGTTTCAGAGAGTATTGATAGGCATTTCTATTTAATGAATTGATTCTTCAACTGTTAAAAAGGCTAATCTGAAAGACTGATGATTTAAATTATAAACTAGCAACTGGCTAACCTTAAAAAGAATGTAATTTCTCTACCAGCTTCCTGTTGGCAAAGATCATCTGAACTGACAGTGTCCAAGGATACACACACATGGCTAATCAATCATGCCTCATGTCTGAATGATAAACCAAGGTTTCCCTGCTATAGACCTTCTTCATGAGTTGAGTCTTAACACTGAAGGCACAGAACTTGTGGTATGTTGAACTTTTCAACTTGTTTTAAAAAAGAAAAAAAAAAAAAGAGAGAGAAAGTTATTTCTGCTACTGTGACTCACTCAGAGTTTAAAACTGGAATTTAAAACATAAGATGAAGATATGGGATGTCATGGATATGTTGTACAGTGACATAAAAGGGCACAAAGAAAGACTCTTTTCTCCGGAAGGGGTCTCTGACACGTGAACTGGGCACTAGGTGGCACCTGAAACATTCAGAGCTGTTGAATGACCTGGCAGAGTAACAAACATTTCCTTCCATATTTATCTCAGAGGTAAGAAAATTTCAATTTTTCAAATCTGTTAGATATTCTTGGTATATATCTGTTGGTTATATAGTGTAGAATTACTATTAGGAGATGCTGAAGTGCCCTGTTAGAGGTTCAAACATTTGATGCAATGTGATCACTTCATTGACTATCTGCTTCTTTTATCCAAAGGACATGCTGTCTCTTACAGTGAAATTTCACTGTGGCTTCCATCATTACTGCTGGTATGAAAAACATACATGGTAACAACATTGGTTACAGGAAACATGGTGACAAAGGTAGGTCTATATTCCTGTGCTTATGTTCTAAATGCTTCTGGTTTAGCCATTTTGAGAAGATGGCCTTAGTTCTGTCATTTAGTCTTMATTTAGAAAGTTTTATGGTTTAGAATTTTCCTTTAGAAGGTTAAATCATTCCTCTCTCCAAATCTGTGTCACAGTTGTTATTACAGCACACTATTTCTTGATAGCATTAATGTCCTTATTGTATTTGATGGCAAAGGGTCATAGTCAATTTTCTGGGATGTCATGGGGACATTACCCAACTCTTCAGAGGTCTTTTTTTATATTCTATAATGCATCTCAACTAATGGGTTGAGAATACTGSTTACTAGGTAGAATATGTTGTGGTTGGATAGTGTCTTTGTTGAGCCAATACAAGATTAATTTTCTGAATATTCTTWTTTGTACAACTGATCTTCTTTAGAAAACACAACTGTTTATCCTTTTGTGTGTCTCAAGGTCTCAGAATATCAAGGGAAATTTAAAACCCTTACTCCAAGCACTAAAAGTATTTTTGTGAATACTTCATGGTGCACCAGCATATCTTTCAGACAATGTATGGCTGTCATAGAGTTTATTCATTTAACCATGTTTTAGTACATTGTATATCTGTCCTTAATTTTTATTCATACTCTCAAGAATGCAAATTTGTGGTAATGTAGAAAAACTGTGTGCTAAAAATATTTCATTCTAAAATGCAACATGACTTACTGTGAATCAAAATGTTTTTATCAAAATAGTGAAGTAAAAATCTCCACTCTAGGATGGAARTGTAATCCCTTTTGCTTACATCAAACTGTACTAAAAGATTGTGCATTCAGAAAATAGCTGAAAACACTGTTGATACATTGAGCAAGAGAAAATTTATGTTTAAAAGTGTACAATTAATAGTAAAGCTCCTTTCTTTTGCTCATTTTTCTGTGTCTATGATACAACTCAGAAATACATCAAAAATGCAGACCTTGCATAATAAAGCCTTATTGTCAGAGTAATTTGTCTAAACACAATCATACATTCAAGGTCTGAAGCAGATGGCTACCTAATGAGGTCCTATTTACTAGAAAAGGTCTCTCTGGTTAATGCTCATCTCAGGTATAACATGAATTTTTAATTAAAAATGTCCAGATGTGAGAACATTTAAAATACTAGATCAAGGATATATRCATTTTTATGCTTTTAATGGTACTTACCCTGTTAATTCTACAGTGCTAAAATGCATTATSGCTTATTGACTCCATTTCATAAGGTGAAATAATAGAACATTACTGATCTTATCCAAATTATTTACATGATGATTCATTAACCAAGAAAGACAGTTGATCAGATTAATGGATGACAATGTGAATAAACATCTGCCACAGGCCACTTATCAAGACCTAGCACAATAACTTAATTCCATAACAATTTTGTTTTATGAATTAGTGCTGAGTGGTGCACCCATGTACCTTCCAAAAGGATCATCTTTTCCCAGARGAGAAAAGGTATGTTCAGCTCCAAACATGAAAACTTTAAATCTGCTTTTTTCACCTATTCCAAATTTCCTTTTCKCTTCTAGTGAGAATATTCAGATGTYCTTCACTTGAGAAGCAATCAACCRTAATTGATATTTTATTTCAGCATTATGCTAAAATTTTCCTATTGCAAGAATTAACATTAAAATCATAGACTCATAGAATGGTTTGGCTGGACCTTAAAGATCATCAAGWTCCARCACCCYRGACATGGGGAGGGACACCTTCYATTAGACCAGGTTGCTCAAAACCCCATCCAACCTGGCCCTGAACTCTGCCAGGGCTGGGTCATCCATAAATTCTCAGGSTAACCTGTTCTAGTGACTCACCACCCTCACAGTAAAGAATTGCTGCCTCGTGTTGGTGTTCAGCATTCTATTATCACCTTTGTTGCATGGGCTTGTGCAGTTCTTAGAGAACATATCTTGAGTCTCAAAATTTGTGTACTTTGCCTTATGCTGGAGGCAAGTTCCCAAGTTCCCTGGCACATTTGGAAAAACATTTTCAGAATTCTGAAGCATGGGAGAATGAAACTATCGTATTGTTTGATGAAGCATGACTTCATTATGCAGAAATGATTTAAAATGTCTGAAGAAAGAAAGAACTTTCAGGCTGATTGATGTACCAAAATTCTTCTATAAGCAAGTATCACTTGACGTAGCAGGCACTGCTTTATTTAAGCTATCATTTCTGGAGCTTGGGGAAAAGTAGTTAATTAACATTTTTTTTTTTTCTTCTTTCTAATAGTAAAAAAGTAAATAACATATCAATATGAATGATTCAGTACACTACTGATTCTGGGCTATGGACTATTATGTGTGTCTTTCTTTCTCCCCCAKACATTTTAATATCAGAAAATGCTATTTGCAGTTTCTAGTCTACATCTTGTAGGATCAGAGAGCAAACAATTTACTTTGCTATTCCTGCTTTAAAATGACTGGTTTGAGACATCAGTAGTAAAATAAAATCTCATTTTATAGATGTAATGATGGAGAACAAACGCCATGTAATTAATGTGATGTAAACGTATCAAATTCTTTCTTCAAAGTCTCCTTTTGTAACTAATATAAACTAGAATTAACATAGTCAGCCTTCATAATGGCAGCCAGAATAACTGCTTTTATTCCTATCCCTTCACATTACCTGCTCTGGGTCATTCCTCTMTTGACTAATTTGTTACAGGAATGAGTGGAAGTGGTCATAATTTGAGAGGAGAGAAAGGTTTATCATTAAAATAACTCAAGGTTTGCATTAGCTTCACATTAAACACCTGTGTAGGCCACCATTTCTCTGGCTATCTCTACATGACAGGTTAATACTGAAACAGCTGTAACAGTCATGTCTCTGAACTTACTGGTATTTCTATACTGAAAAATGACTTGAATAATGCCCTCTCAGCTTCTACTTTTAAATACTTTCAATACTCTCTGCTTTTATTGAGAAAAAGAAAAATGTTCTAGGAAAAGGCTGCTGCAGTACTGCACAAATCACTGTTTGACAGAGCTTATGAAGTGTTCACTGTGGTGCTAACTCACTGAAAGATCATATATCTTATAGAGATCTTTGCAAAACTTCTTTAAAGAGTGACAGATTGGTGTGTTAGAAGAGCTAAACAGCGTCAAAGAAATATACGTTATAGAAGTAGGCTGTTAACACAGTGTGAAATGGTGGGGAATACGCAGAAATCTATCCTCTGGTCTATATCTGACATGCTCAATCATGTGATATAGAGATATATGAGAAGAAAAAAGTTGCAAGTGCCAACTGACAGACAAATACCCTCGATTTTCAGGTTTATTTTCCATTTTTGTTGGACAGACACTATCGAACTGATAAACATTTCAGCTTTTGCCTCCTTTTTTCCCTGCAAAATATTGATGAAAAAGAAAAATAAGGAGAAAAATACATTTTTTAAAGTTTTCTCTCAACAAGTTTAGAAAGATGTGTTTTCATTCAGGGAAAAAGCCTATTTTTATCAGACACATTTGTAACAATTGAAGCACTTTTGCATTTAATGTGGTTTGGTTATCAGATATTATCTGAATTAATGTACTGGCCAAGTGGAAACAGAAGGCTATAAGGAAAATAAAAAAAAAAAAAAAAATTGATTGAGTCAGGAGCAAGGAAATTTATACATGTCCAGATGTATAAATTATTCTTTAGATGTGTCACTTGGCCCTGAATGGTCAGTCCAGCATTCTGCTGTAATAAGTTTGGCAGTCAACTTTCTCGATGTAAGTGATGGCTGGGGATAGCGTCTGAAAATTCTGAAAAAAATTATTCTTTATCAATTAATCAAATATTTACTAAAATACATGTGACACTTCATAGACAGGACTACACTGTTGATGTGATTTCTGGAGTATCCACCTTATTTCAAGAAAACTCAAATAAAATTTCGTTCTAACATATTTTCTTCCCTCTACATATAGTTTATATTAGGAAAAATGAGTCATTAACTTTTATTAAAATAGAACTGTATGTTTATATAAGCTGAAAATTTGATTATACTTTTGTGTCTCTTTTTTTCCCCACTAGTTTATTCCATTTCAAATCTCTCACTTCTTTAATGTAATGCTCTGCCTTTCTCTTACATTTGCCAAAAKATACTGGGAACATGCTGAGACATGAGGAAAAAAAGTATAATCTCAACTGCAATGGGTATGTGTATTTCTGTTTTCCTATGTTATATTTACAAGAGGATTTAAGTATAAAGTCTACAGTTATGGTAGAGTTGACTACTGTTGTAGTCAACAGTACAGTTTTTTTAAAGTTTTATTACCTAAACTAACCAGGTCTACAAACTGGAGATAAATGGTAGATTGGCATATCAAATTTATACTGAGATCCTCCCTTCACAGTTTTAAATAACACTTTTTAATAAAGTTGAGAAAATTTCAGTGCTTGGTCATGTACATTAATTCTGTAACATCAACAATTAGATTAAAAGTAGAGAATAAAAATTCTCATTTGTTGACGTTTTTAAAATTTGTTTTTGATATATAAATAAAATATATTTGGAATCAAAGTGAGTTAATAAAATCAGGAGTTACCAACTTTCCTTAGCAGCTGTTTCATTGCATTGCTACATTGCTGATATAAGTAATTTTTTACCAAAATTACATATTTTGGGACTACTTAGATATTAAAACTTTAAAGTTATTTAGTTGTCTTTGAAAAAAACCCTTAAATATGTGATTAGATATCAAGCTCCAGATGAATAAGGACTTAATGTGCTTGGTGATGAAAATTATTACATTTGAATAAAGAAATAAAACTATTGTTATTATTATTATYTTCTATATTTCTATGTATATGTTTGCAGYGATTGTATTTAGAAACTTATTTAAATCTTAAAGATAGGAGAAAATGTTTCCAACATAGTTTATTCCTGAAAATAGATGAGTCAACTGTACTTTTGTTTATGCAAAACCAAATTAATATATCTTTTCTTGGAAAAATACATTCATTTCTCTGCATTGCTTTCTACTTCAATCTTTACTAAGATCAATCTGGTCATGGTGGTATAAAGGAAAACAACCCCCAGAACACCTCAAGAGTTTTGATTGCATCATCAAATATTCTGCTTGCTCTTCAAAAATCAGTGCTGTTTTCAGCATCACAATCCTCTGGCTTGTAGCTGAAACTCAAATTCCAAGTAACGGCAGTGTCCAGAAATGCCAGTTAATGTTTATAAGTACAACTGTTTTCAATTTGTACAACTATTTTCAATTTGTACATTTTCAATTTCAAATTTGTATCATACAACACTGATGTGGCCTTTTTCACCACAGTTTTGGAATAAAGGGTAATTTTTTTTTACAAAGGGTTAGAAACAGATGTCAAGGCAACCTCAAATACATATCAATCCACATAATGGATTCAAGAAATCAAAATACATCACCTCAATCCCTGGTGAAAGCCTTTCCTAAATGCCATCCATTTCTGATTGATGATGAATCCATTCTATATATTTTATTCCTGACTAATCCAGGATCCATTGAATGACCTATTGATAATTACATAATCTTTACTTGGCAATGTAATAATATCTTTTTCAAATTTCTACATGTTAAAATTCTTTAATTCAGGGAATTCTGATTGCTTCCAGTTTAAGAAATGTTTTCATTTAAAACATCTCCCTTCCCTTAACAAGTATGTACATAATACGTGGAATATATGACATACTTCACAACTCAAGCTTTCCTTTCGAACATGAACCATCTAGAAWTTTTCTCTGACAGGATAACATCTGTAAGAAAAACAGTAAACCTCCACCCTAATTTGGGAAGTAAATCCATATATCTATATGTTCAGCRGCTGTTTCTGATATTATTCTTTCTGGTTATTTGTTTTCTGTGTTAAAACCACATTAGCCTCAGGTCATTTTAGAGAGTTTTTAATTATCTGCGTCAACAGTTTCCAAGATACAGTCGAAGATGGCACAATTGMCACCATGTCTAGAGGGCTCACATAGTGCATTTTTCTAAAAGACCTTTCATATTTTAATTTCTCAGGAATGATGCTACTTATTTATTGACTGGTAGTGCTAATCATACTATAAGCAYATGACAGACATTACCCACCCATTAAAGAATAGAAGTTTCATTCTAAAGTTTTGAAAATATGTAGTCMTTTCTGATAACTGGCCTTTTCATAACCCCAGGCTCTGAGATGTTGCCTTGGCAGTCCCACTAAGCCTCTCCACAGTTTTTCTGTGTGATAGCCATAATTAGACCAGGTAATAAAATGCACAAAATTTACCTTGTCAGGTTTTCAAGATCCTCCTGAGTGTAAAAAACACATAAAACATTTCAAGGTTTTCAGACAGGAAGAAAACACTTCCTCCCAGAAATTAAAACATGGAAAATGGAAAAAATTTACTTTAAACATAAAGTTTTACATTATAAATAACAGAAAAAATGACACCCCTTTATTAAATACACTTACATAATGATAAGTCATCCACTCTGCAACACTTCAAAGGAAAGCTGTTTCTCAAGCTAAATAATAAATATAGACACTATAAATAACCTGAACACAATTTTAAAAATACTCATTTTAGAATCTGAAGAAGCATTCCATGAAGTTATGTTGCAATCATGGCACGCCATGGGAAGCAGATTCACTTAATCATTTAAATATATCATATACATGMAATGTATTCAGATAAGAATCTGTATTGTTAATTAAATTGTTATAAAATAAAATTATAAATATGTTAATTAAACATATCAATATATGTTTCATGCGTTTACATATTATTACCTCAAACTTTGCCATTATATAAAATACTTCTTATCTGTGCTTATCCATTTCTTAAAGAGATTGCTATTCTGACTAAAGTCAAACTGTTATGAGATGGTTTTAATTTAAAGAATGTTTACCTGGTGAAATTAATTAGGTTTTACTTTGTTAAAGATGCTTTGGTATGTGTATTAATATTAATCTTCCTAGAATTCAGAGTTAMTTTTTATTCAATTCAGAGTTTACTTGGAGTTTAGTCTACCTCTGCATTTTGGCTTTCAGTAGTCTTGCTCTCAGCAATCTTTCCTGGTCRAAACCTACTGCCTTGTCATTCTGGAAACATGATTTAATTGTTTTTTTTGGAAACATTTTATATCACATGGTGCACAATTAATATATTATTTTGGATTAATTAATTACCTACATGATTTTTTATGAAGCTGATACATCCCCTTTTCCCCCCCCTTGTCTGTTTCCGAAATGTCTTAACATGGGGTAATTTTTTTAAATTACTGATAAAACATATTATTTAAAATGAAGAACATTATCAGGGCATTGTGTCTTGGGTGAGGAAATTAATGTCTTTCATTTCAAAATAGCTTGGCAGAACGAATTACTCATACTGTAATTGGCCAGGGTATTGGATTTAATATTGGTATTGGCATGAAGGTATCATGACATTTGCAAAGGTTTCCTTGGAATCTGCRTTCTACTTCTATTTTTCTGATTATAACAATAATTTAGCAATCCCATAATTTAGTGCTATCTTTAAGGAAAAAATACAGATGACGAGAACTATTGCAAATGGCTCTGTGAGCAGCAATCTGGGAGAATACAGAGATTTTGCATATAAATTGAGACATACAAAGCGTGCTGTAGCTCTCTCATTATCGTCAGACCATGCTATTCATTGCCACTTGCTACACATCCTGCTGCCACAAGCATGATGGTGTCTACAGGCAGCAGCAAGAGAGCTTGAGGGCACAATTTTTAATTTTTAGGTTKTTTTTTAGTATAGGGAGTATTTCAATTATGATATGTGCAGACTTCCTTGTTCTAAGCATGTTAATTAGGAAGTAAAATAGAATCAAAACAGAATAGGCTCTGTTGCAGGAGCAGCAGAACTGTAAATTTCTGTATTATATTAATATAATCTGTATGTCTATAATCTGTATGTCTGTCTTCCTGTGTTTTTGTTTTTTTTTTTTTTTTTTTTTGTTTTTTCATGTTAATTAGGATTAGTCATGTTTTTNTTTTTTTTTTTTTTTTTTTTTTTTGTTTGTTTTTTCATGTTAATTAGGATTAGTCATGTTTTTACCTAGCAGTTAGTTCTACTACACTGGAATTTGGTTAAGTACTGTCATGGGCAGGAAGGTAGCAGTCAGGGTATAGTTTCTCTAAATGTAGGAGTGAAGGAAGTGACAATGTCRTCTTTACTACAAGAAGCAGAGGAAGCTGCTGGCATTTTGTGATGGCATTTTGTGATGTTTTCATGATGGAATATAACTTTGATGATGGAGAAACAAGGAACCCATTGTGTACTAATGTGCAAGCTTTCTTTTTCTTTCATTTTCTGTGATGCCAAAGATTTGCARTATTAGTGATCATGCAGATCTTTATATATTTCAGGACAATGATTGCAATATGCTTAATAATATTCATATTATTCATAATGTTGAACAGCAAAGCAAAGATCTCATCGATGCTGCCGTACATTTGAAATTATGTAGATGTATTGATTTCGAATTGGGACAATTGCCCCAAGGCATAGGTTAAATTAATATCAACAGCATCACTAATTTGAAGAGTATTTTGCATTCATATCAATTTCAAATTAAACCAGATTTAGCCTGATACATTTTACAGACTAAAATAAGTTAGTAGCTTAATGTAATATTCAGTTATTTCTCTACTGTTAGCATAAAATTTGCCCTCATCCCATTCATTTCCCTCTTTCTGGTTTTAGTTTGTTTCTTTTTATATGTCTGCCAAAAGAGTCATCTCTTGAATGACTTGAGAAATCAGAGTCTAAGGTTAGAAGTGACATGTCACGAACATCCTAAAACTTGGGGTTTTTAAACCTCAGATCAACAGTTAGATGTATTTTAAGATGCCATCTGGTATCTTTAAACATAACAACACAAATTTTGAAATTAAAACATTTATTTATGAAACAATTGTGGTTATCTTGACACAATTCTTTTCATACTAGTGGGGATCTGTATGAAATTAAAATTATTAAGCAGCATTCAATTGATTTGTGATACTATACCACCAATTGTTTGTTTAGTGTATATTATGTGAAACTTTACTGACAAAGCAAAGTTTCCTAATGACCTAGAAGCATGTTGGTTAACTTAAACCGTGAATCAGGAAGCCAAACTACCATATCATTAACAATGTTTGGGGTTTTGAAAATTTTATTTCTCAACTGGGCATGTACCTRCTCCCTTAATCCAGCACAAAAATGCACCTTCCCTGGCTGTTTAAGAATTGTTCCCAAATCATGAAAGTAATTCATAAAAGCCCTTTATCTCAAGATAAATGATACTTTAYTTAATCTCCAAGAATATATGCCTTGAAATTACTGTTTTTTCCAATGCTGCCAAACTATGATAAAAACTATGACTATGCCTTTTTCTTGCCGTAATTTTGAAATTCACTAATTAGCTTTGAAATGTTTTTGAGGCAAAAAGTTGCCAAATCCCATGTTGCCTTGTCTAGATTTTAAACACCCATCTTCTGAGGTAAAAATCTAAAAAGCTGCATTCCCTATCTTATTCCATGTCTTATAGAATGAAAAAGTGAAGTACCAAGGAAATATAGATCCTAGATATGGATATTGACCATGAAAATATACAGAACTCAATAGCAGGTAAAACCATGCATGGCAAGTGCTTTTTATACATTTATCAAGTGGGAGGTTGAGGCTACATATATGCTGGTAAAGAAACAAGCCAGCAACGATTCTGTAGCCCTGAGAGCCAGTGGAAAGCCATGGCAAAAATCCTTATGTTTAATATTTTCCCAAACCATGACAGCCTCCATGCATGCTCTACATCATACCTGTGAATTCAATCAGGGTGCCAATTAATACAAATGGAAAAAAGGCTAAGGAATAAATATTTTTTTYAATTAAGTGGCAGAGATGATCACCTACTAGGGTCAGTCTAGACCCATCCTGTAGACATTTGGTTTACTGGTGTATATATGACTGCAGTGATTCAGTAAGTGCTACGAAAGTGTCTTTCCGTCTGCTCTAATCAGGTTTCTTGTCAATTAAAACTGTGAAAATATTCTTGCAAAGCTCAGTCTGGAATCACTGTTTTATCTTCAATTTTGATGCAGTTGCAAGTGGCAGATGTGATGTCAATGGAAGAAATGCATTTTCTGAGCAAGAGCTCTATGTAAGGGGCTCTGGGAATCACTGGTAATAGCAGTATTAAGCAGAAGGCAGGCCTCCAATAACAAAAATTTGAAATTTTGTTTCCAGAATAATAGAAATTTTGGGGGGCAAGCACTCCATGTGGAGGAAAACACCCTTGTGTTTATTYGTGTTGGAACTATTTGGAAGGGAAATAAAATCTGTGAGACAGCAAGACTGCTGCTAGGGCTGATGAAGGATGCTGGGGTAGGACTTTGCCTTCCTAAGGTAAATGAGTACAGAGCCCAGATAAATTGCGTTCTTGAAGCACACTTCTTTTTCCTTCAACTCAAAAAGAAGTATGCAGTATCTAAGTCATATATACACCGTGGATGCCTAAAGTTAGGTGACATAAGATTTATCTGTTTCATTAGAATCTAATCAGACCATTTAAGATTCTACACAATGACATGGATAACTAAAATAGAAAAAAAAAATGGAGTCGGGAATTTTCTTCTTCAGATTAAGTAAAAATAACATTTTCTGACTTGGTACTTGCTTTGTTTATTTAAAATTTGAATTAAAACATTGCTCTTTCCCAACTATTTATTCAACAGAAAACCAAATTTCAGATGCTTTGCTGAATTTTAGTTTTCTAAATTATACCAACATTTATATCTAGGTCATCTACTTAATAAAAAATTACAAAAAGACATTACACAAAAAGAGTTGTAACAATCAAAACTATAAGACTAAAATTTCTTTTAATCTCATATCCCTTGAAATATAAATTCAGAACTTTAAACGCTTAACAGTATCCAGAATGCTTCCAGAATCAATTTTATCAGATCAAGAAATAAAACTAATATGCCTGTTAAACAAGAAGTTTTCTCATGACCAAAAACSAACTAGTTTAGAATAAATATTTCTTTTCCCTCCAAGTACCATACTACACATCCTTCGAAGTCTCACAAAGTATCAGAGAGAGGAAAAACACTGAATGATGCATCAGGTTTGGAAAAAAAACATATGCTGCAGTGGACATTAACACTGCACATTATTCTCAGATGAAGCTTAGGCCATTTATAATTATTATCCGCTGTGGTGGTAACCCAAATTGACCTGCCCTAGGTTAAATGTTCAAGAACTATTAGGTGAAATCCCTGMCGAATACTTTTATTTCTTTCACTGTGAAAATTTTGGTTCAGTTTACTTGCAGAGTAAAGTGTGTGCCAGCAGGACCTGACCTGCAGAGATAACAAACAAGTCACTTGAGGAACATTGATTGTTCCCAAAGAGCCTTTTAGAAAGGGTGGCAAATATAATCCTTTTATCATAGTCAAAGGTGACCACACAACAATAGTTCTCTTTAATTCAAGTTTGTTCCCAGTTCATGATTAATAGAGCTGATAGCAGTGCTGTTCAGCAGACAGACACAGCACTGCAGATGAAAAACTACTGCTACTTATTACTCCTATGCATCAGTCATCATGGTTTTGTGATAGGAATTGTCTAAATATTGCTTTTGTGGAATGGAAGCAAAAAAAAAGTAAAACGAACAAAACACAGCATCAGAATGCAAAAACAGACTTTCCTGGACAACAGTCAGCTAAAATAAATACAGACATCTATAGTGTATTAATTTATGAACTGTTCATCTGCATTCCATTTATAATTAGTTGTAAGCAACATCTTTAAAGAAAAGTAAATCAGCTTAATGAATGACATCTGTGTTATACAAGTTTTGGTGGCTTATGCTTTTTTTCCCCTCACCTATAGAGAAAGAACTCACCTTCAGACATCAATGTTGTTTATTGTGATTAAATATGATTAAGTCAACCTATAAGCAATTCTGTAATAACAGTCCTTAACATCCATCATTTACCTAAACCAAAATATAAAAAGTCTTGTCCATGTGATTTTGTCCTTTATTTCCACAAGTAAAACTTTTAATTACATCAAGTTTTTCTGCATATTGTGCAAGTTTTAAAAGGCTGAAAGGTGAAGTCAAAGAAGCTTCTCTAGCTACACACACAGTAGAAGAGGTTAGCGACCTTCCACTCAAAATGATTCTATCTATAAGCGTAACTACTGCAGATACTGCAGATAGGATTTTCTATTTAATCTACACTAAATTAACAGTGTACTGTGTCCCGTGTAAATAGATACATAGTCTCTGTCTCCAACAGATGCACCTGTTGGAAGTTGATTTTATTACTTTGCAATGAATAAAAATTCATTTTGAACTCTTTAATTTTTGACAGAGAGGTCAGGGCTGCATGTCTAGAAAGAATATATTTAATGGATTAATAAACACCACAACACCCATGCAGAAACCTGACATGAATAGGGATTTCAGAGACMAAAATTAATACAGCTCTTTGACATAACCACC
Organism: Malurus melanocephalus; assembly: GCF_030028575.1. Lineage (NCBI taxonomy): Eukaryota > Metazoa > Chordata > Aves > Passeriformes > Maluridae > Malurus > Malurus melanocephalus. The sequence goes on from NW_026623235.1 coordinate 1,568,364, forward strand.
TTTTAATAAAGCTGGAAAAAACCTTTTTATTTCAGTGCGCAAGTACTGACTATTTAACGTATACAAACATAAGAAATTATTGATTCACTATGAAAAAAAAACAAAATCATGAAAAATTAATAAAATTAATAATGTCAACATTCATGGAAATGTACAGAGTGCAATATTTGCTTTGCAGTATTGTSCTTTTCTGTGGCATTTAAAGAACAAAAAATTGAAGCTGAATTCAGGAATGTGCTCTAGACACAAGAAATGTGATCTATATTGGTTTTAGTCCCCTTTCCTGTAAAGAGCTGAATTACTTGCAAAATATCTGTTTCTGTTTTATGTACACTTTTATTATTTTTAACATACATTTAACTAACTCTGTTGGTGTGCAGCAGAAGTTATATACAGTGTAAGTATCCAGATAATTGGGCTATGATCATACCTTTAATTCACCCATACAATTCACACTAATGTGATAGAGAGCTGTACAAATAAACCAAGGGCAAGTCCTGTGGCCCTTTGGAGCACTGCAAGTTTGCATTAGGGTATATTTTCTTGCTTTTGGTATTCTGTGAAAGCAGTGAAAATTTGAGTTATAGAAGCAAAGTTGTTTTTTTTTTCCATGATACTGACTGCTGAATACTCTGACATACCTTTCCTGTCCRCACAAAAAGTATAATTTGGTCATTTTAACTTGCAGTCGTTCATTCCACATTAAATGCTGGATTTTATCCTATCCTTTGTGGGGAACCATGCCAGAAATTACAGTCAAAATTTTATTGGTGTCCAGACATAAGAAAAAAGAAAAATCCTGCAATGCAGAATCAGGGCAAACAGAAAAGAGAATATAAGCAGCATGCCACTCTTCTTTTTGTGCACTTTTGTTTCAGCTTTTTCTGACCTATCTTCCTACCAAAATATAAAATACCAMTTCCCCATCTTGCTTAAGAGTCATTGTACTAATAGTGTCCTATCAAGGGGTCCCTCTCTGTCATTCCTTCCTGGTCATTTCATAAAGCGACAATCCCAGCTATTCATACCCAAAATAAAGCACTTATCCTGAGAAGGAGATTGYTTTGTACACAGACTGCATTTGCCTTTCTACCTTGCTGCAGTATTAGAAAGCTTTAGTTGATGTATCTCAATTACTACTCCAAATCCTCCACGTGATCTAAAGCARACTCTGCCAGTGGTAATGACAAGAAGGGCAGATACAGCTCAAAGCCTGCTTTCCACAGAAATAGAAGTTGGGCAAGAACAAACTGTAAGGGATGTGAGTACTGTCATTAACTTTGCATGTCACTATTTGCTTTTTCATTTTGTACATATGTCAAATAGAAGCTGGAGATAAAATGGTAATTAAAAAAGAAGTTGGTAAAATGAAGATTTTAGAGAGTAATCATAGCTCACGCTCCTGTCTGGAGTTTGTCAATTTGAGCAAATGCTCCCAGATATCACAGACTGTCTGCCATCTATACAACTAGATTATAGAAATTAAAAATACAAGGTTCTAGTCTGCCCTGGAGCTGAAGGCCTAGGCCTCTTGGCACTTGAAAACTGAAATGGCCTGAATGGTTTCTGCTTCACAATTTAAAAATTATTTTATAAGTTTTGCTGCTCTAAAGTTGCAGGYAGTAAAAATGCTGACAAGAAGCATTTTTAATTCAAAGCTTTTGTTCAAGAGTTCACRGCAGAGAAGTGACACAGAATCCTCTAGATTTTCTATGACAGGCATGCTGCAGTTATGAATTCTGTAGAGATTATTTTAAAAGTATCACTTTTTCTAAAATGGAATCCTACAGTGTCCTGTATCAGTTCTGATATTTTACAGACTTGGAATAGGAGTGGGGGTCACCGTATAGACACTGAGTCCTTTCATTTTCCTAATCTTGCTAATTTTTTAACCTCAAYAGTGACTTTTTCACATAGGCTTTATTAACTACTTAAGTTTCTCATTTTTGACATTTCAGTTGTCAGTATAGCCAAATGTTGCTTATTTATATTATTTATTCACTTAATTCCAGGTGTAAAAAATTCAATTAAAAGAGATAAATACATTAAAACRAACATATGAAGGGTTAATTGAATTGTGCAATAATTTAATGCAATAAATGTAGAATACAGTAAGCATTTCATTTGAAAAAAGGTGCTTTATTCAAGTTTACTTTCATTGGCTGATAAAAAMAGCTTCAACATTCAAAGCCTAACTGAATGCCTACAAAGACAATGAAAGAGCAATTTATATCACCACAGTGAAATTGCCTACATAAAAATGATTATTTTATTTAAACAAAAACATATATAAATATGGATCTTTAATTAATTAAATACAATACTGTGGTGTTGATTACAAATATTTAAATACTGCATTTATAGCAGAATTAAAATGCTATATTGTTTATRTTCTTGAAATAATACAATATAGTAWCATTTAGAAGTTTTTTGCCCGGTTTGCTGGCTCAAGACATCACACTAATGTTATGTTCATAACAGAAGTAGGAAAGAAAGTTACAGTGCACTGGGTAGAAGTGCTGGCAGTTGTTGCCTTGCCTGTAGCAGTTTAGCAGTGTCAGGATAAAATTAAATCCTGACCAGTGACGAGCACTGGYTTAATCCATGTCACACTGCTGTTGAATCACAGTCTTCCCTAACACACAAATCTATGAGCTCCTGGACAGCAGGAGACACAGAGTAGGTTTAGTTTAACATTACTTCCAAATTGCAAATAATATGATAGCTAATTAGATGGTGCCTTTTTTTCTATTACTTTTCAATAAAATTATATAAAGCTCCTTTATGTAAAGAGGAAAAGACATCAGGAGCCTTTTGCATTGACAGAGATCTTTAGCAATGTGCTGGTGGAGTTCTGGGGGTGAGAAAAGCCTTCAAGTTCATTATTGTTTTGCTGCTTCTTAATAGACCAGGAGCTTTACTGGAAATCACCACCAGACCTCCCCCTACTCAAAAATCATACCACTAAGGCTTTAAGAGAAATAAGAACAAGTCTACTACCCTGTTGTTTTATTTTTGTTTTTTTTTGGTTTTTTTTGTAAGATCTGACACTCCACACAAACTCTGAATCTTGCCTCGCTCTTACTATGAGAAACCAGTGTTAAATAAAGTGTTATTTGGCTTCTTTGAGTGAAGGAAAAATACACTCATGTAAGTAAGTAATGGTATGAAACTTGTATTTCAGTAATATGAACCTTACTGGAAAGAACCATAATCAACAGATCATAATACTATGCAACAGAATTAAGTTATAAGTGCAGATATTTAGTTTATTAATTTATGTTCATCCTCTCTTGCTATGATTTATCATGTTGTTTTTAATTTTCCTTTGTTAATATGTTCCCCAATAGGACCCACATTTTTAGATATTGCTGTTTTAAGGAATTATATTTAAGTTGAGCAAGGATTTTTTTTTTTAAAACAATGTAACTGGGGATTTTACTGCACCACAAAAAATGTTTTTATGTAATAAAGACGGTTTTTTTACTAAGATTATGTAAATGTTTGAAATATACATAGAATTCATTCAGATCATAAGAAGTAATGCTTTTCTCTTTCTTTCTTTTTCTCAAAGAAAAGAATTCTTTTTCTCAAAGAAAAGAATTCTTTTTCTCTCTTTTCTTTTCTACTTTTTTTTCTGAATACCTAGAGTTCATAGCAACAAACTCAGAAGAAAAGACTCAAAAAACATTTTTTCTGTAAAAAATAATAGTAACACTAAATTTATGAGTTAGAAAAAAACTTTACTCATTTTAAACTAAAGCTGAGAAAGAAGATATGAAAACTAGTAACTAACTGGGTTATGCAAATATGCTGAGAGAGAAAGTGAGCTCCTTTGAATAATCACCTGGAATAGAAGAGATTCAAATCCCTGATGAAATAAACACCTAATTGTCCACACAAGTGGAACAGCTGCAACAATCTAGACTGAGAAACACCCACTACAGATTATCTGTTAATTAACAGGTTTGTAGAGTCTAGACCTTGAATAAGTGCCCATTTTGAATTTAGCTAAATTTGCAAGCAGGGTAGCAATTTAARTTTAGATCTTTTCTTCAAGAAGGAGTTTTCTAATCAATACAAGGAATTCCCAGCCTGCTGACAGGTATCATTTGCAGATTGCAAAGCTATTCATCTACTGCATCTGGTTCTTCTATATGAGAAATTATTTTGACATTTCCATATGTTGCAGTAAGCTTGAGTCTCATTAAGAAGATGAGTTACTCATCTAAGATTTAAATTCCTCTTTTCTATTTTAAAATTTCAACAAATGAACTGAAGAGATTTCCTACAATCTTTGGACCTCTTCCATTCCTATTATATCTCAACACATTTTCAGGTTCACAATAATCCAATTATCTTGAACTGCTCAGTTTTTCTGTGAAGTCTCAGTTCAATGATGATTCATTGTTTCCCTAGCTGAGACTCTTTGATAAGGCCAGATATTGTTTCCTTTTGTCATATCTCAATCTTTCTGACAACCTCTTTACTTTTCTCTTTCAGATTTTGAAGCCATGCTCTTGGAAATCAGGTTTGTCTAATATTGCAGTGGAATTTCTAATGGTAGTRTTGTGACTTACAGAGATTGTTTTACTTGAATGTGCCAATGACAACTCCTAGTAAATRACAATGCTTGACCATTACTAAATGAAACAAACAAATAAACAAAAAAAAAATAAAGGAAAAAGTTAAATTAAAAGTTCTTTAATTTTAGGACTATTTTATAGTGTATAATACAACTGCCTTTTTTTTAACTTTTAAATCACACTTGCATACAAAACAAGTCACAGACAAATAAGTTCTGCTAATAAGCTCTTCATGGTTTAACACGGTTTAACAGATGAACACTTCCAGAAAAGTTAAAAGAATGAGCCATCTATTTAAAGAGCTAATGTGCCACAGKGTAGAGCTATTAGTGTTTAAACCGGACAGGGCACAAGTTCTTATTGATAGTAATAATCACTTAACCACATTTAATTTTTTTCAGAGCTTGAATTAGCCAAAAATATGCAAATAATTTCCTGCATTGAGTTTATGCAGCTTTAAATAATGGAATTTAATTAATTTAYTTTCCAATGCTGGTCCAGGAGGAATAAACATTTGAAAGGTATTCTGTATTAGCAATGTAATTTAGATATTTGATCTGAATTTATAAACTTAAAGAGGAAATATAGTCTCTTAGCCGTTTGTCTTGTGTATGGTCTGTAACAAAGTCAACTTGCAAATCTTTCAGGGATAGGAAATGTGTTTTACASAGCTTTCAAATATGTAATTTGATGACATTTTAAAAATATCCAAAATGTAATTCACTTAAGTTCATTTCACCAGATAAGAAAGCAGYAAAATTACATTTTGAAAAGGAAGGAAAGTCACTATGAATATCAATGATTAGCATTGTTTGGGCTCAGTGTCAGACATTCACTGCCCTGGTCCTGCTGTCYGCAGTACTCGTGACACAAGCCAGGATGTCATTGTACTTCTTGGCCTCCTGGGCACACACTGGCACCTCTTCAGCTGGTTTGACCAACACACCCAGGTCCTTTTCCACCAGCAGCTTTCTGGACATTTGCCTCAAACCTGTAGCTGTGCAGTGGGTTGTTGCGAGCAAAGGGAAGGACCCCAGTGTGGAATGTCAGACAACTGCTGTCAGCCCATCAATCCAGCCTGCCTAGATCCCTCTGTGGAGCCTTCCTACTCTCAAGATCGTCATGGAGTCAGGTTCCTACTTTGGTTCTCAAAATTAAGAGACAATGTTTTCCAGAAAATCAATGGAAAAAAATAGTTCCTTTTCATAGGACAATTTAGAGTCCAAATAAAATTATCTGAAATAAATTAAATTTAGTGTTATAAACACTTTCATCATGTCTTATGAGGTATTTTGAAGGTAGAAGTCACCTGGTCACAAATGTTAAAATTATAGTGCTGTGGAACTTGACATGATGGCATTTCTGACCTATCAATTCAGAAATATAAAGAATGAGTGATGTAGTAAAGATAACAGAGTATCTGCTTATTTACAGATTTCAGGATCTGCACACTTGAAGCTATCACAGTTTAAAAAAGGGCAAAATATATACACAGAATAAAAATATCATCAATAACCTGAGACAGATTAARTGTCAAGGCACTGAAGGCAGCAATAGAATTTGATTATTCCCCAATAAAACCTGCATTCCTGCCCATGGCCCCAGGAGTCCCATTTCATCCCAGCCTGGATCCATCAGCGCCCTCCAGCCAATCTTCAGGTGTCTGGTGCACAGATACCTTGGCTCTGTGATGCAGTTGGGATTAGTTCTGCAAGGATTTTCAGCCCAATGTTGGTACTTTATCTCCAGCCTGGCCCCCACCCTGTTACCCTGGCTCTGCTGCCCATATTGAGCCCCTTTGGGACTCTGCCCCATTGAAGAGGGTACAGAATGGTGTGAAAGTGATCCTCAGCGTCAGAATCCTTATCTTCCAGCTTTTGTTTTTCTCTGACAATAAAATTACGTTTAATGGGATATACTCCAAGCCAGCTTCAAAATCTGCCTGTATTTACAGTGAAATAAATCCTTCAGGAGTGCACATTTAATTTTCATATTAAACTAGGAAGTTAAAATTATTATTCTTGGTGAATTTCTATGGGTTGCTTAGTATAGAGTCATAGAATAATTCAGGTTGGAGAGCTCTAGTCCAACCTCCTGCCCAAAGCATAGTCAGTTAGAAGATCAGATCTCAAAGGGGAGATTCCACAATCACTCTACACAATTTTGGTGAGAATGTCTGTCTTTCCATTAACTTCAATGAAGACTTCTCTCTAGGCTTCATACAAGTATTTGAAGAATGCTCTGATGCCTCCCTGTTCCCCAGCCAACTCTTCTTCAGGATGAAGAAGCGCATATCCCTTCACCTCTTCTAGGAGTGTAAATGCTCCATGGTGACCCTTTCCTGAATTTGTTGCAATTTAGCAGCATCTTTCTTGCACTGAAGATCCAACACTGAATGCCATATTCCAGATTAAGAGCTGTGGAAAGGGAAATATTTGCTTTCCCCAGTTTTACTGACCAAAATTGCATTGATGCAGCCCAGTCTACTAACTGTTTCCTGGGACTCATGTGACAAGTAATTGAAACTCATCTTTATCCTGCTACAGGAAAAGAATATTCTGTTACTGTTTTCCCCAAAACAACCAAGTAACAGAAAAGATGCTTTTAGGCTCAAATGAATGACATGAACAGGAACAGGAGTTCCTGATACATTCATTTTCTTTTAAAAGGGAGTAGAGYATATATACGAGGGTTTAAATATTAAAATATTCAAAAGAGTCTGACTGGAATCACAGGAAAGCTATTGGTTTATTTTTCCCCAAAGGTGACCTTCTCTGTAATGTGAAAATCAACACTAGATGTATCTTACAATATTTAGTGGAAAGACAAGGGTCTGCAGCTCAAGCCTTGAAATAAAGCCTTTGATTTGCATCAAAACTGTGATGGTATTGCCCTTTTACAAATCTCCTGCTTTAACATGTGGATATACAAGGATATATAAATTCGGGTTGTATACCAAACAGACTGAATTGTTGCCGCAGAATAAAAAACAAGTGACTTTGAATTGATACGCTGTTACAACTAATTAGGTTTTTTTTTTTACTTTGTTCCTAAATCTTCTGAGTTGAAAGAGAAGTAAAATCAAGTGATAACCATCCTTAGAATTCTGCAATTTCTGTGCAATTTCTGTGATAAATGCAATGTTTGTTTTCCTATGCTACACTCATGCAGATTAAAACTAGAAGATGATACACATGTTAATCTTAAATTTTTATTCTTTGAATGGTGTGAGCATAATTAGGAATACTCATTACCAAAATAATGAAGTAAACTGGAAAGTCACTTTGGCTTTGCACCTTCTAAATAGTACAGGGAAAATTTAATCACCAGTGTATTGAATTTTTCAATTTTCTTGCTCATGGAAGATCTATGAACAAAATTAATTTCTGTAATTATTAATTAATTTAATTATRCTCAAAGACAAAAGGCAACCAACAGATCAGATGAACTCTAATGAAGTTCTAATTTTGATCAGGAATGGAGACCCATATTTAAGCAGATCTGTAAACCATATCATTAAATATARAGCAAATTCAAGTAAATTCTGTGAATAAGTTTCCTTGCTTCAGACTTTCAAATAAGTGGRCTAATGCAGAAATAGGCTGAAACYTATTCTTGCCTCTGTTGCATACATAGGAAAGATCTATCAGTAAATAACAGGTGAAATTATCAGACAAATTGGTTGTTGGTAGCAATATGAAAGAGCTTTTGACTCATCCTGGTGCTCTGATGAGGAGAGGATGAATTTAATTGAAATACTGCTGTGGCCTTTCAGCACTCCCACGAGTTGAAAGTTCCAGATGCCCTAGGAGTCAATGCAATGTTCATCTGTGACCCAAAGGCAGGAACAGCCACAAAAACTCMTGTTTTTCATCATGTTACATGCACTTATGTGATGACAATTTAAAACTGATTAAGGTATCTGGGGCATGGGGTGAAAGGTATTAAAACTCAAATATGTATGATCATGTCATGTGTTCTGCCAATGAAGAGAAAAACCTGGGTGTTGCAGTGTGGCCAGGTATGGGTTAGCTATACACCTACAAGTCCTGGTCATTCATACTTACTTTATAGCCAGTAGTGAGGACAAAAAATAGCACAGTACTCTGGACTTGTTTACCTCTGCCCTCTACTATGCAGAATGTCTGCAATGACAATAGAGGCCATTGCCATCAGCACTGTAAAGTGTATTGGAAGTCTTGTGTACTGAATCCTGACTACCTTCTCCCTCAGATGTCATAGGAGTTATAAACTGATGTAGCAGTCTTTAAAAATGCCACCTACAAGTGTACTGGGATTAAAGGAGAGATCTATATGCCATTAAAATGAAAGCTAAAGAAACCAACTCCTAAGAAAGGAAACCAATCCCAGAAAACAGGGCAGTATCCTCTATTCCTTCCTTTTCATTTTTGCCAAAAGTAGTACTGGCAGGGAAGACTSATGCATATCACAATCTTCATGGGCAGTTCAATGCATTCTGTCTATCAAATAAATAAAATTGATTAATATTCTAAAATACAAAAACAGAAGAAGAGAAAAGAACTCCATCCCTTAGAAGGGAGCAGTGAAAGTATACTCTGAAATATCTCACATGGGAAAGCCAAACTTAAAAACAAAAGCATTCTGGGTGAGAGGTTGGAAAAAGGAGACCTAAATTTCAAAGGAAATTGAAATAGTTCAGAAGGAAAATCAGTGTTAATATTTCAAGTTCTTAAATTAAGTGTCTCTTTTGTAACTATTTCCAATCTGTAATGCAAATTTAATCTTTAGGATTTTATTTTTTCATTTTTAATCTTTCAAGTCTGTATAGTGATCAAATTGGATTCAAGTGACTATAACAGACATGCTGTGTAATCCTGTCATGAAAGACCCAAACCCAAACATGACAAACTTGCTCCTTGGGCCTTTGCAACCCAAAACARTCTTGGGAATCCAAGATACTGTGATGCATTTTCTTCTAAGCAACAAGAGTTACTTTTTTTGTCAGTAAATGTCAGCAGGTTTTAAACATTGAAATGCAGATAAGTAGTGGGTTAATTGAAAACTAACTCTGTTATAATTTGCTATTGTCACTCTGCATTACACATGCTGCACCAAGATGCAGTTTGATAAATGTTTTAAATGAAGGTAAATGTGCTGTTGTCAATGGAGAAATGTTTTCTTACACCATCACTTGTGTGAATCTCATTTATGACTTTGGTTTCTTGGGTTGTTATTGGCATTTTTGAGCAGCACAGCAGGCTGGACCAGAGAAAGGAAGAGGGAATAGTATAGGTGTAACAAAATTTGTTTTCATCTATATTATTTCTCTGAGATTGTTCCCTAYATAGCCTGGTGAATGCGGAGCAGAAAGGGGGAGAGGAACATGACCATGAAAAACAGATGAAGTCTGTAGGACCTCAAAAGTAATAGTGACATTAAATAATCAAATTAAAATAATATTATCTTTACTGCTTTTTCAATTCCTTTTCTTGATCTCTAGTTCTGGCTTAATCCCACCATCCCCTTGATGGTAACACCCCCGAAAACTTCTCTAGTACTGTGCTTATTTGTCTTTGTCCATTGGTCAAAATTGAAATGTGTTGCCCACAAACTTGCGGTTATAACCAAATGGGTTTCATCAATGCTTAGGTTCTGTTTCCTTTTACATTTTAGTTTTTCAGGAATTTCTTGTTTTGATCTCTTTTTTCCAATTAACTCCTTGGTTTTGAGCAACTTTTCTTGGGTTTATTAAACATTATTTTATGCTGCACTTAAGARGTATCCTATGAATAGTAAATAAATRGATTTAAATKATAAAGAAATGACTCAAATTGAAAGASAGTSGGTTTAGATTAGATATTGGGAAAAAGAATATGGTGTTAATAATGCCAAGATTGCAGGCTTGATTCTGGTATGAGCCACTCACTTAAGAGTTTAACTCAATGATCCTTGTGGGGTCCTTCTGACCCAGAGTAGTCTGCGATTCTGTGAAAAATTCTTTGCTGTGAGGATGGTCAGTCACTGGAACAGGCTCACCAGAGAAGTTGTGGATGCCACATCCCTGGAARTGTTTAAGGTCAGGTTGGATGGAGCTCGATAATTGTGGTTTTGTGGAATCTCTCTGCCCATGGCTGGGGGCTGGAACTGAGTGAGGAATCTGTATTTCATTACATCTCAACTATCTGTGAAAATGGAATGTATTTTAGGTGTAACAGTAACAGAATGGTGGGTGAAAGAGAAATTTTTTTCCAAATGAAGATGCTTCATGCCTAGAATAACTTTTTTTTTTATTATTATTATTGCTTGAAGTATGAGCTCTCATGACATATACAGAATTGAGCAATGCCATGCTGTAATTAAAGATGACACAGCATGTTTTTATTCAGAAACAATACTTGCCTATAAACATCTTTTTCTTGTCATCTGTGTACTTACTATTAACTAGTAATCTAGAGAGACAGGGTGCTGAGAAGAATAAGCATTAARCACAGGCTCTCCTTTCTACATGATCAGTTCGGACCTGGACTCAAACATTCATGTTGAGAGGCCATCATTTAGCAGCATTTTCTTACCCTGTGATTTCAAATAATTTCCCTTAGGATGCATATCTCCAGCACAAAATCAGCCCTACAACTGGCACTAAGTGTATCAGGGCTGATTATACCTTTAGAGAGAATGGGAATTGAATGCTGCATGTAGCAATGGTATCTGATCCTAAAAGAGCTAAAAACACTTTTTGCTTAGAAGCACACTGACAGAGTAGTAACGGAAGAACAACACAAATGGTAATTTCAATTAAAAAAAAATCTTTTATGATCCCGATATTTATTTTCTTCTTTAATCATGCAATAAATATACAAGGAAGTTTCCTAGTCTTCTAATTTTTTTTATATGAAAGCAGAACTGTTTTCAGACGTCAGGTTTCTTAATTTTTCTCAATACAAACTTCAGATGCTATTTTGTAACAGGGAAACTACAGAATGTAAAAAAAAAAAAAAAAAAAAAAAAAAAAAAAAAAAAAAAAAAAAAAAAAAAAAAAAAAACCAAAAGAAAAGATGGTATAAGAATTCTGTGCCAAAACTTGAGCTAGTATTTTAATGTATTTTCTTTTAATTATTCCATTGCTGTTGTTTTCATAAAAGTCTTAAAATGTTCTACATATAATGAACTGATTTTTTTAGGCTTYTACATTTAATGTCTATAAAGGATTAATCAATTCTTCCATAATCAAGAATTCATTATGACTTTTTTCTTAGAATAAATATATGTTTATAAGAAATGGGTTAGCTTTGAAGTCTTTAAAGGAAGTTTTAAAATTCTGTYCATATCTTGTGACTTTTCCAACTACATATATAGTATTTATCTCAGATAAGCAGCTTAGCTGAATAATTTTTMGTTGTAACATGCTATTGATAGCTCATGAGATGTTAGTGGTCTACTGTCAACCACCTGACAAAGGAATGGCTTTTTCTTTATGGTGTTCAGGGATTCAAAGGAGAATGGCTCTTCCCAACAGAAGATTAATATTAACTTTTATTTCATTATTTTGGATATATAGAAATTATTTAACTTYATAGATTGCTTTCAACTTGTTTTCCCAAATTTTAGGGCATTTGACTGACCATCTAGTTCACAGTATTAYTATCCAACTGCTGTCAAAGCTGTCTACATCTACACTGAGGTTTTCTTGTATGGCCTCATTGGCTATTGAGAAATTCTCTGCTGAGAGCTGATCAGARAGGTAAATAGCTTTCAAAATACTCTTCTAAAAAAATAACTTTATTTTAATAGGCAGAGATTTCCAATGCTGAGTAAACAACTGCTCTTCTYTTCCTGTTAAAATAAAACTATTGTCACAATCACCACTAAATGATTATAATGGTATTGTTCAGGAAGATATTAGTGACTGACATATCTGGATGCCTAAAGTTCAYCTATTTCCAAGCATTTTACATGTCACATAATTTGTATTGAGCTTAGTGGGAGCTACTATGTACTCAACAATATGACTATTTTTTATAGTTCTAAGTGTCCAAATATGAACTATAAATTTAACTCGTGAAAAACTTGCAAACTTTCAAAATCTGTTAAGATGACAAAATGAGTCTCTTCTTAGGTTAAAGTTAATACATATTCTGTATTATGCTCTCTTCATAAAGAAATCTCTCCATCTGCAGTTTCCATCTTTTGAAGAGTTTTTTAAGATTGCATGTTGGCATACTGAACCTGTTCTTGCAAATTCGCATATTTGGATATTATTGATACAAGAGTTCTATCAAAGCTAACACAAACCAAAGCCAAAATACTATCAAATACAAAATGCAGATTGAAAGATTAAGCCATTTTAGCTATTTCWAGAGGTGTGTTACTTAGCAGCAATTCCATTTTTATGAATTGTATGGATATTTCAAAGTCTGCTATTGTGTATTACTATTTCAAAATTTCATTGAGCTGTAACTTAAAAAGAATCTTGAAGGGAGCATCTGCCTATAAACATGGAGCTGCATTTAATTAGRTGCTTTAAGAAGCAGAATACACTAGCTCCTGCAGAATACTGTTTCAGCTGTATTGGATTACAATTATCACTACTTGTCTAGACATGGGATCAAAATGTGAATCTTAAATTAAATTGCCTTACAATTTGCTTTTGTCAGGGTATTGTGCTTAACAATATGACAGTCCAGTAGCAGAATAATATAAGTTCACCAAGAAAACCTTAGAACCTCTTGGGAAATTTCTTTCAAGACTTGCAGTGTACATTCAATTATTTTTTAAATGAAGAATGACATTGAAAATATAAGGCAAAAACCCTAAAGTAAGGCTGACATGTAATTAAGATTTCAAATTAATCACTGTCTTAGTTAAACTTCAGTATGAGGCATGTATCAAAATGATAAATTGCAGTACCATAAGTTGACAAATATGGCTTATTTAACAACATTATTCTGAAAGAAATAAATTAAACAGAACATTGAAACAGTAAGTGGATTTTTACCAGACTAAGGGAGAGACATCTTTTTTTTTCCAATAATTAAGTATTTCTCAAGGGAGAAGAAATGATAGGTTATTCATTGTTTTTCAACTTTCAAAGAATGATTCTTTTTTTGCAAATGGTAAAGCAAATAAATATATTTCCATTCATTTTGTTTGGAACAAAATTAAGCATGTTCTGTGGGTCTCTAATCAATCAACTCATTTATTTTTTAAGATTTATCAAAGAAAATTTGGCACTCAACAACCACTAAAGTCTAACTGCTAATTATGGTAGAATAAAACACTAGGTCTATAATCAAGCACATGTGCATGAGCTTTTTTCCTAAAAATTRGATGTTATTTCTCAGATGAAAGAACATGGAAGAGAAAGACAAGTCTATTTAGATGAATTTATCACATATTGTTCCAAAAATAGGATAACAAATATTTGGCAGCAGAAATAATCTTTCACTGTACTTTAGCCTGCTGATAATAAGGACTCACAGCCATCCATCATGGGCCTTTTAGAGGTTCTAGTGGTCAGATATTTCCTCCTGCATGGCACAGTCCCCTGCCTGAAAGCCAGACCTCTGGTCTTGGACTGTGGAATTCTTGCGTGGAGCTCAGGCACATAATTTCACAGAGAAATKGCTGTTTGTTCAGCTTCACAACTTCTATTTCCTGCTATTCACCCAACTGAGTGGTAATAACATGGCCAGGGGAAACCTTAAGCAGATCTAAGGCTGGTATGAGATTCTGAGGGGAAGAATGAGAGGCATGTGATCCCTTACGGTGTTGGTATCCTTTTCAATCCTTCTGATTAGGAGGAAAGCTCTGGCTGCAGGTGCATCCAGCAGAACAGTTCCTAGTTGCACAGTTGTCTCCAAGGGTTTGGGCTTTGTAATCACAGCACCTTATCTGAAGATGAATTAGGACTGCTGGGAAAAAGTGAAACTACCTGAACAAGGAAAAGAAGAATATAACTGCAACTGGATATTTTAACTCAGAAGGAGGGCCTTTAAAAATACTCTCTTCAGGGGACACCAACCAAACTACAGAATAGAAGAAAATTGAGCCCRGGTTTAGAAGGAAGGCTAAGAAGTAAGTACTAAAATTGGGACRATAGACTCTAAGACATCATATTTGGATTTATTTGGGGAATTGTTAAGCAGAATCTCCTGGGAAGCAATTATGGGTAGGAAGTGCAGGCAGAGAGAARGCTGATTTTTTTTAAATGACATCCCAACTATTTTAAGGGGAAGTGAACTTTGGCAAATGACTCATGAGGCTAACAAGCAAGCTTCTTAATGAACTAATATTCAAAGCAGTACAGAAAAAAAAAATGGGGGAAAAAAAAAAAACCAACCTGATGGACAACAAGAAAGGTGTATAGAAATGATGYTTTGGTACTTAGGATCAAATGAAGAAGGCTGAAGTCCAAGGGCCACTAACACTAGGGAGGGTGTTATGGGTTATACAAAGGGATTCTACAAGTGTGCTAGTAGCAAAAAAAGGGCAGGGAAAAGTGCAGATTCATGTGCAGGTGGCAAAGACAATAATATTCAATATCGAAAGGACCAAAGAACTCCATGCCTTGTGTGCAYTGCCCTTCACAAGGAGTAACCTGTTCCTGTGTCAGTCTGGTTGGGAAGGAGAGGTAATCAGTTCTGGGTTTACATTGACAAGTTGGATATATTAACATTCAAAGATTCACCCAAGGGTACTAGAAGAGCTGTCCCACCATGACTGAAAAGTATCTGTCTGTAATCCATGGAAAATTATAGCAATTAGTGATAGTCGTTCATGACTAGACAGATTAGTAATACTCTTGTCCTAGTGAAAGCAAGARGGGTCACTACAGGCACTGTAATCCTTCCCTCAGTTCCTGGAAGCAGCCTAAAGAGCTCATTTTTGTAATCCATTTTCCATCACCTGAAGGATGAAGCTAGCTGGGAATAGTTGGTGCAGACTTACCAAGGACAAATTATTCTTGATGAACCCCAATGGCATTTAAACATCTGAAGGGTTGTTATAAGTGGTCATTGCTTCCAGCAGCTCTGAAACCTGTACATTTCCTCTCCTGGCCTCAGGAGCCCAAACCTGGCGCAGCTTGAGACCTGGGGATGTATGATTCAAGCCAATGGACTTCCTTGCTACTTTCTGATTTGTTGATTTAACCAGTTTCACAGCTGAGCCAGAGAAACACACAGACATCCAGAGCACACCAGCAGGATGGGCTGCACACTGCCCCATGCAAAACACTGCTTCAGCAGCACCCCTTGAACATGAGCAGCAGCAGCCAAGCCCTGTCTTTGTCTGGCAGACACAGGAGGTCACTCATGCAGTGCACACACAGGATTRCCTGAGTTCACAAGGATGTGTCCATTCATATGTGCCACAGAAGCACAATCCTTCACTCTGCCTGGCACTCCTGCCCTCATCCCAGGCCCTCTCACCAGCSCCAGGGGTCCCCTGCTCTTTGGCTGGTCCAGCTTGATGCTGGACTCCCCTCTCCACTGATACCCCAGCCTGGATCCAGAACCTCCTTCCTGCTGGCCAGTCCAGGTGGAAATGYGCTGGGGAGTGACCACTGCATGCCCAGAGGGAGAAGCTGAGACAATTGTCATCACACGGCCTCAGCACCTGTCACAGCTTGCTCTGAGCCCCTCCCTTGCTCTGCTTATGCCAGTCCCTCCTGATAATTGTTTTTGGGGTCACACACCATTCCCACCCCAGTGAGCAGCAGCTGAGACCCCACCCACTCCAGGAGCGGGCACTGAGACCCCAGGCTCTCCAGCAGCTTGTACCAGGCCAGGTTTACCTACACCCCCAGCCTGGCTCCAGCAGCTGAGACTCAGCCCTTTAAACCCTCACACCTGCAGGACAGAGAGCCAGATTGCTCTGAAAGTTAAAAAAAAAGGTCATATGAAGATAGGATGGGTTGTGGAGATCAGGTGCAGGGTTCAGCCAGAGCAGTGTACTGATCAGAGCCCCTTTTAACACAGCAGGCACAAAATGGTGAAAATGCAGAAGAATGACACAAAATAATCCATTATTTGTARGATGACTTTATGTTAAGGCTTCAAAAGCCCATATTAAAGAGAAAGAGTACTCTGAAGGGTGTGATTTTATTGCAGTACTTAAGAACTTCCATAAGAACTCACAGATGCTAATAATAAGGGCTCTGTAATTGAGTAGATAAAAGCAGAACAAAAGCCAGTGGCTGGAAGTTCAAAAATCAGAATTAAAAAGTCTTACTTCTAAGTGAAGCAGAGTGATCAGTGGGATCAAAGGAAGTTTTCTTAAAGCTTGATGTCTTTGAGAGCTAACTTTGTTTCCAGAAGTTATTCTTTAGCCAAATCCATGTTTGTGGTATCAAGAAAATGTGAAATGCTATAAAATTTAACCAGATTAAGTCCACAGGGMTATTTTTCTTTACTTCCTCTGCACTTACACAGGGATGGTGGTACTAGTACAACATATCTGTAMAATAGGTAGAAGCACCATGGCAACCTGGTATTGATTTCATAAGGAGTGATTGTCTTCTGAGTTACAGCTTTACAAATGCATCTGGTATTAGGATTAGTATGATAGGCTGTATCAGATACAAGTCTATGAACAGGCATTAGTGGAATGTTTTCCATCCAAGCAAGTATTCCAAGATAAAAAGGATTTCTTACATAATCTAATGGTACTTCCTTGACAATGTGGCAGATATTCAGACAAGAGACAGAAACTCCAGCAACTTTATTTTCTCCTTGTTATCCAACAGGTTGAATAGAAGTAAAAATATAGAATATAAATTGGCTTATGCCTAGCATGTTGCCTTGTTAGATTTAGTATGTTTCATCTAAATATATCTGTTCATGCAATTTAATAATTCTCTGTATTGACTTTCCTTTCCTTTCCTTTCCTTTCCTTTCCTTTCCTTTCCTTTCCTTTCCTTTCCTTTCCTTTCCTTTCCTTTCCTTTCCTTTCCTTTCCTTTC
>NW_026623235.1:1586065-1607746 GCF_030028575.1 Malurus melanocephalus
TTTTTATTAAGGGATTGCTGAAGCAATGTAATGACAGAGGGCAGCCATACTCACAACAGTTATGACAAAATCTGAACAGCAACAAAAAAAGCCAAAAGTATCCAACAGGTAGTAAGCCTGGTGACAAATTTACAGCTTAAAATCTGTGGCTTTTACAACTCCAACCTGGCAAACAATTTTTCAGTAGAMTTCTTATAGAAAGCACTCCAACATTAAACAATAATTCATTAGTACTCTTTTAAATTTTGTATTAAGCTAGCAGTGATATTATTAGCTTAATACAGCTAGTACTTCATGAACCTTACCTAAATCCAAGATTTAAATTATGTGCAGCCCCAGTTCTGAATTCTGATATGCAGGAGAGCTAAAAATAGTTTACCCTATTTGTTCACATTCTGTAGCTCTATACCAACTGCCAAAATTATTTTTAGCACCCACATCCTGGCAGATTTAAGTCCTACTAGTATTTCTTATCTACATGCTTCAATAATCCTGTACATCAGCTACCAATTTTTCTTAATATAGCTGAAAGAAATACATCATAAGTCCACAGAAGTCACTAGATGGAAATCCTATTCTGTTAATAAACACCATCTGCTCCCTACTTTCTTTCCCCACAGCCCATTATCCATAAAGCTGTGATCATTCTTGAATTTCCAATACTTCTCCCCAACCCCTCTCAAAAACATTTCATYAGGATTGCTGAACTCCATAGCAGTACAAACACGAACACCATTTCATTGCTTATACATTGTCTAATAGTTCTGTTTTGTAATTCAGCTTTAAAATTATGTGCAGCAGTACAAACCAGATAAAGTTATATTTCATACCATTATGCTAAATATTTGCAATTTGCCTCCTGGGCATTCAGAGTTTTCACTGCATGTGTAATCTGTATATTTATTTTTTTTATTCTTTGCCATGACCAATAGGACAACACAAAGATATATATCATATTTACCTTGAATAAAGATTGCCATAAATTCTAGCAGTACTCCTCTTAACTAAGTCAATGATTTTATCAATGATGTCAGCTACCTGCTTATGGCTGTAAAATAACCCAGTGGGAACAGAAGGAAGCACTGTTCAAAGCAGAACTAGGTCCACAGAATCCCCTTTGCTGTATAGCCAAGCTGCTGCGCTGCTTTCTTTCTCAGCAGCTGTATTTCCCCTCCCGTACCATCAATGAATAAAGCTGCTTATGTATCTTAGGACAACAGGAAATGGRAAAGTGCATCTCTTCTGTTCTAAAACCAAATAACCTCATCAGGAATAAAATAAAAGGACACAGCTACACTGTGACAGCCTAAATTATCAAATAGGAGATTAAGTACAGCATTCCCRCTCCAGACATTAATACCTATACACATTGTAAAGAGCCTGAAAGCTGCTAAAAAGCCTCCATGAAAACCTCTTTAGAAAAAAACAGGCACAGAATCTGCAGACTTAGACCTTCCTCATTTCTTACTCCAACCAGCAATGCTGTGTCATTAGACAGTGATAAAATTAGCTCCAGTTTTTTTCTTAAATCCCTMAATTTTTAGTGCACCTCACCATTTTCTGTTGTCACTGTAAGTCTATTACTTTTGAGTAATCTGTTCCAGTTTTCTCTCATGAAATAATTTTTCTTCAGGAGTATTGTGCTATATAGAGAGGTATATCTATCAGATGTGCTCTTTTCCAAATAACAAAGAAGCTGAGCATGAAGAAACATGTGCATAATGGTACCAAAGATAACTCAAATATGCCACTTGATACAGAGGAAAGAAAGAGGGTGAAAGGAAGACAGAGAAGGCAAGGAGAGAAGAATGGAGGGACACAGATTGCAGACTGAGGCTTATGATATTGGTGTTTAGCAGGCCAGWGTTGATATTTGTGTAGTCTTAAGTGCACTTGGTTTGATTGGATGCAATTGCAGTGTATTACATATGGTGGCTCAGCAAAATATTTCTATTAATTATATAATTTTATATATTTTCATATAGATTTTTATTAATCTATAATATGATTAATATGTTTGTTTATATCATAAAGAAAGTCCACCACAGATTCATTGTCAACTTTCAGCCCAACTGCAAATTTGTCRAGGATGAGAAGTCAGAAAAATAGATGTTTGGAGGTTTTGTTTATTCTTTTTCTTTTTAACTAGTGAACAGTAACAGATTCCATGTAACCACCTAGCTATTTAATTTATTTCAAAGCATTTCAAAAGTAAGTGTTTTAAATGATCCAATTATGAAAGACRTGTTCCTTCTTTTTCAAATCACAACTGGATCTAATCTCTTCAGATATATGTCACTACTTCTCACCATATCCTCTCATGCCACCTCTATCATTTTTCTTTATTGCAATGAAGGGTTGTTAATGATTCCTAGCTTAAATTTCAAATTACAAATCTATAATGAAGCATTAAATTATGTGGCCTGATATTTAGGGGTACTAAGTATGCAGATATTTCATCAAGAAGCTAAGAAGCAGCTTCTGGGCAATCAAAATTTTTGAAAATTGGATACTAGGTAGAACCAGATCTTAAAATGTTGATTGCAGGGTTATACACATTCACAAAGAGTACAGGAACAGAAATGGAAATTGCCCTGATGTGATTATCATTTAAATACATCTATTCTCGCACATCAAGGAAAGATGCGTTAAATGAATATAATGTAATGCAACGAGCTTTCATTTCTTTGCTCTCTGGGTATAGAGGCAGGTAGCTTCATGTGAAGTCACAGGTATTGAAAGAAAAATTCTCTGACTGAATGAAGTTACCTTGATTCAGATCTTAAAACAGTAATCTGGCTGTGCTAAGGGAGACTCCATTGAACGTAAACTCTCGCTCCAGCCTAACTTTTTCAAATATTCTTAATTTCACAAAATAAAACATTAGTCTCGAAAAAGATTAGTCMCAAGTTCAATATAATAATTTTATGTTTTTTTTCAAAAATGCTCACTTTGTGATTGAAAGTAAAATTTCCCCAGACTTTACACTGACCTAGACATTTGAATTATATTAAGCAGCATGTTATTTTCACCTAGAAAGGAACTATGTGAGGAGTCAGTCATATGTGCAAGTCTATTGCTGATYTTCCATTTTAGGCTTAATTATTTTCTGTCATAAGATTCATAATATGTTGTCTGTTAGAATTAGCARTGCAAAATCTTTCAGCAAACTGTTTAAAAGATAGATTATACCATATATAATGAATTCAACATGCATGGGAAGCATATATTATATTGTGCATAGTTAAAAATCCATAGGAATTGCACAGTACATTTTAATAGAACAATAATGGTACAAAATGCTGCTGCTGGACAAAGTTACTGAATGCTTGAAAATTTAACAGACTGCAGAGTACTTGTAATCTGGACAAAACCATTTATTACATATGGCCTGAATTTCTGTTTTCTAAATTATCTCTTGTTTATGTGTCAGCCAGAAAAAAAAAAAAAAAAAAAAAAAAAAAAAAAAAAAAGATAGTCTGTAATCACTTCAGCTATTTTCTCTAATTACTCAAAGAACAAGAAGACTAAAAATTATTTTACATTTTTTATTTCATATCTTGATATACAGGAGGAAATTTCTATAAGAAGTAACATTCTAAATTATCGTACCTGCAGATAAACTCTATCAATGGCTGAAGACTACAGAGTGATTTACTACAGAATGATTCTGGGCTATATTTCTACAGCAGCCCTTCACTTCATTACCAAGTTTTGGACATTTTCCTAGCTATCAAAGTGTTACTCAGCTAATTCTTCAGATTAGTTTCTGTTGCAGGTGGGACTGAGCAGGGTGCAACAATGGTCTCAGAGCTTCTCCAGGCAGTTCACTCTAGCTCCTACTTTGCTGACAGAGACACTCAATGGAAACAGAAAAACTAAGTGTCTTAACACCAAATGTCTTCTAAAAAGGGTTGGGGGTGGGGGGAATCCAAAAATGAAAAAAACAATAYGCAAAATACAATAGCAAAGAAAAAGAAAAAAAACAGCAGTTTCTGTTTATATCCCATAAACACTAGTTAGAGTTCATAGTCCTGGTACCAATAGCTTTAAAAAATGAATGCATGATGTAAACCAACTCTTCAAACACTAATAAATTGAACTTGTTCATAAACAAGATACTTCCTGGAACATACATACACAATACATATATATACATGCACAATACCATGAACTTCTGGACTTCAGGAATATATTTTCCAACTCATTAACTTCAATGAATGTGTGAAAGCTACAGACAAATATGAAAACTGCAGTAGAGAAATAGCTTTATGTCTGTTCAGAGAACTGTGTCAGCACTTCTCCTATACAAACATTATCAGAAGGAATCTATCAATAAAAATTGCAGCTTCCACTATCTACAAGTAAATTCTTGACATTAATTTGAATAAACATGTGTCAGAAGGGCCATAACAATTATAATTAAGTTTTCAGAATTATTAAAGGTCATAAAATACTTGTGTCTGGATGGGAATATAGATTGTAGAATTTTAAATATTTTGTTTTGAGATATGACTCTATGTATGTGTGAAAGCAAATATTGTGACTTGGATAAGGTTGTAGATGCGTATTTGTGTACATTTCTGTGGAACGTTCCCTTTCATTATGWATAGAGACCAGAGGAATAAAAAAATTGTTTTGTTAAGAATGTCTTACCTTCATAATAAACTTTAAACCCATGAGCACTAACTGCAAAGTCACTTGTCAAGCGCAGTGAAAATACAGATTTTGTACTTGTCACAGGTGGAGGAAGATGAAATCCTGTTAACCTAAGAAACAAAAAAGCACAACTCGTGGTTAATTGTTTGGAAAATAAAACTGTGTGTGAAAAGTTGCTCTTCCAAATAGCATTTAATTGTGGAAAGGACACCTGTCTTAAAAGTATGTAGCTTACATTACTTGAAAAAATTATTTTTATATGACAATTGASTAATTAATATAAAATTTGTCTTTCATGGACACTAAACAAGATGTTATACATCACTTTGATAAAACTATATTTAGTATAAATGATAGTAAAATGTAGCTACTGGACTTTAAAAATGGTTCACCTTATCAGTAGCTAAAAAAAAGAAAACAACCAAAGAAATTACAGTCAGCAGACAATTTACACTCTTTAGGGTTATTTTCAGAAATACATTGCATTTTCTCTTTTCATAGTTAGAACAAATTCACTGTGATTTTTTTCCTTGCTTGGGGAGTTTTTGGATTTGGTTCAGTTTTTTGTTTTGCTTTTTTWAAAAAATGCAGCTRTATTAATAGTTACATAGGTGTTGAGCACACTTTAAGAAATATGTAAATTCTGATAATTTTAATGGAAGAAATGACATATATTTTTAATTTTGCTCAATGTAATAACAAACACCAGTGGTGTTTCCTGATGTTTTAATACATTTACTGCTGCTCATTCTGAAATTCAGTCTCAGTCTTCAGAAGTCGCAAATTAACTGATATGTTATGTCCTGCCATTATCAGCATTTCTAGTCTCATTAGAGGGAAGGATATAGAGTGATGAGAAGCCCAGAATTCAAAAGGTCAGGAAATTATTTGCTAAAAGAAAGTACTGTAATTGCAATATTAGCATTTACTCAAAGTTTTACTTATTTTTAGCTTTAAGACATTTGTATGAGGTCTGTATAATGTATCAGTAACTTACCATGAAGCTTATTTGTTGTGGGAATCGTAAAAAGTTCTATATTTTTCTCTGGTCACTATGTACTTAGTGTCCTTAAAAGACACTCTAAATTATTGAGTATTCTATAGATGTTTTTTTCTTAGCCAATCTTTGTGAAAAAAAGCCAAACCAAACAACAACCAAAAAAACCCCTCCTCAATACAATAGCCAATTTATGCCATTGGCTACAGCCATGAYAGGCATGAAAGTCTGATGATAATAGTACTCATATCACATAACCACAAAACTGGAAAACATGAATTTATGTTAATTTGAAAAGCTGGAGAATTATGTACAGAATATYTATGATGTAGGAAATGCATTTTTTATTTGATTGGGTGGATTTTTTTTTTTTCTGTAAATAAAAAAGGTAACAAAATGCTTACATCTCCAAAACATGCATATGCATAACTTTTTAATAATTCAATACCCATGCATTTTTTTTTCTGGTAGCTTGGTCATCAACCAATTAATACATTAATTCATTGGTAAGTATCAATACTTTAAAATAAGCTGGCCTAATGTAAAACCAAACCAATAATTGGAATAAAACTTTTTTGCATCTAACAGTAGGTTTACATGGTATCAATTTAGCTACTCAATAATTTAAAAGAATTGTGGGTATAAACCCATATCCAGCAGAGAAGAAATACACAGTTATCCCAAAGTGTTTAATTTTATAAGTAGTGCATAGGCATTGCTTAGATGAGTAGTGGATTTTAAAAATGAACACGTRTGTTACTAGCATAGTAAACATTAGAGCTCCTGATGCAAAGCAGATCATTATAAGAGCTGTTGGATACCATTTAGCTTTCAGCGGTGGGTCTTTTATAACCATCATTATGTTGCATTTAGTCAAAAAGGATAAGCTTGTTTCTTTAATTTGGTTGCTAGATTTAAAAAGACATGAAGAAATTCAGAGGTAATATTATTGGTTTAGTGGATAGAAAAGTCATTAAAATTTTTAATAAGTAAAAATTCAACATGCAAATATCACTCAGTATTTTTAGAAAGATTTGTAGAAAGAACTCTAATGTAATTCACTCTGACTGCTGAAATAAGCTAATGCTGGAGAATTATTCATCAGATACAACAGGACATTGACCTCAGAGCTTAAGTCTTATTTGTATGTTAAGCTCCACAAACTGTCACAGATGTTACCCAGAATAGTTTTTCATTGCCATTTAAAATGAAATATAGCAAGCACATCATAACTGCAGGAAAGTTGCAAAATACCTGTAAGATAATGTATGTGCATAGATCTGATTGTCACTCATTCAGATCAGTCACAACTGAATATCTAACTGAGTACTCTGGTGAAAGTAAAACTTGAGGTGGAACAATTATGCAAAACAAGCATTCATCTCGTTAAGTAGATATCATATGCATATTAAACATGTTTAAAATTTAAATTTCCTCTAGTAGCTGAGGTTTTTTTATCTACAGCAATTTTCCATTTTACATTCCATTTGCATATTTCATTCCATTTTTATCAACMTTTTTCAAATTTAAAATACTTAATGGAGCTATTCAGGTGACTCTCTACTGCTTGTTTAGAAAGTGTGAGATATTCGAAACATTGACACAGAATTGGATAGATATGACATTGCACCAACATGAGATCCATGTTTTTTTGAGGAGATGGAGGCCAGGCAGGAGCCCTTAAGGATTCTAGATATGCCTACATTTTGTGCTAGGCTCTTCAATCATTCCTTTATAGTCCTCCACTTTAGCAGGAAAAGAATTATACTAGAACAGATGTGCTTTTTTCTTTTTTTTTTTTTTTTTTTTTTTTTTTTGACTTTCTGTTTCTTTTTTCCCTTTTTGATTTTTGAATTAGATCATTTAGTGTACTCTGACTTCATTGAGAGATCCCACAAGTAACTGATACTGGCTTGAGTAGCCATGGGAAGCCATGGGAACAAAAAGGCAGTGTCTACGAAAATACACTTATTTCTGTTTCAGCTCTTAAAAAGCCAAATTTTGAATTATGAAATTCTACTTGAATATTTGATTTAGATGATGTAGTTCAGCTACAGGGYGTTATCAAACACAGAACAGTGATACAAATTTGTAACTAAATACACTGCATATGAATTAATGTATTTGTTTTGTTCTTATAGTGTGTCTAATAAGCTTGACAGGCACCTAACACCCACAAGAAATAGATATATTATGTACTAGTCCAAGATTATAGATATTTCRGGGAGTGTAGGAAAAGGTTAAGAGATATTTTTATTTATTCAAGTTATCTGCAGCAGAAAGACCAGATGCTCATCCTGAAAAACTTATTGCGCACAGAAATTCTAAAACTCCAGCAGTAAATATGGTGAAATTAAAGATGATGCATCATTTGGAGACACMATATGTATTCAGAATTAATATATTATTTGCATGCAAAATTACAATGTTTTGTAAAGTCATTTCAGTAACAGGAATTTGACAATGTTTTTGCAATCATCTTACAGTATTAGAATGGAGAACAGAAACACTCATTGCCTTAGAGCCAGAGAAAGGACATGTGAGAAATGCGATTAAATTGCTCCAAGACAGGAGAAAAAAATCATCACCATCGACTCTTTGACAAAGGATTCATCTCATTGTTGTTTTTTTTTTTGCCATAACTACTCAATGTTGCCATCTTTATCCTCCCAAGGAAAAGGTTGTTGAGGATCCAAAGGGACACCAAAAGCACCACAGACCACCAGAGAAAAGAGGTCTATTCTAGGAAGATTCTGCACAATTTTAACTGCATTTAAAAAAAAATAATTAGTTACTTTGAGTATAAAAGTTAGTAATATTTTAAGCAGATTAGTAATAAATGCTGTTAAACTCACTGTTATGTTTTTATTTATTAAGACTTGGTGAAATAATACAGATTTTATCTGAGTCCTCAGATGTCTCTAAGCAATCAGGATCCAAGTGCAGATAGTTTCTTGATGTACAAATAAAGTGACTAAAGGATGTCTTTTTCCAGATGAAAGACTAGTTCTGAAGGAATGTGTCTTATGTGTTTTCTGACTCCATCCTAATTTATTTTTTCATTAATGGAAAATGTCAAATGGAGTCTGCAACAAAACATTGTCTTATATACACAGGAATTTTTAAATATTCCATCACCATAAATTCAAATAATTCAATTCTAAGCATTAGTAATTATGTTTGAATCTATATGAAAATATATAGTAATATTTTTTGTGTTCGTAAGTGATTGAAAATGACATAATTATTTTCTTTCAAACATGTAATTTGCATAGTGTCACCATATTTATTCCTCTTGCAGGTTACTATATTCCTTCACATGCTATAGATTCAATAAAATAAGACACCTTCATTAAACAGTTGAACCTGTCTTGATTTTTAAAGTATATTTTAAAGACTACTACTCCAAAAGCAATTATAATCTATTTTAATCTCTCCCACTGTCTTTTTTCAATCAYATATGACATCATTTTAAATGAAAAATCTCTTAGATTTGTAGTTTCCAAGACTTTAGAGTTCTAACTGGAAATTTCTGAAGTTTGATCAATCACTAGTTCTCTGTTTTTACTGTGGTCCTWGTGATATAACTTTAATCTTATATCACATGAACTTTAAGCTGCATGCTGAACTTTAAACTCATCAGATCAGCTCCCAGCTCCAGGATCAAAATAGACCAATCACTTCATAATTACAAAGTTAAAATTATGGAAAGCAATCTTGATTAGTCATACAAAAGTGCTCCTCGGTAAATTGTTTACTTGAGACTGTGATGGGATAAATAAGATGACTTTTATCTTTGCTTGTGGATCTTAGATATTTGCTGTTTGACAAAGCATTGAATAAACTTTTAAGTATGTAATTTTTAAAATGTATTTTTAACAGCTCATTTTATTCTTTTGTTTGTTTTCAGGCTCACAAGATTCTAGCTTTTCTACACTGTGTTAGTGATTTCCAAAGAAAATACCATTCCTCTAGATATTCCACCTTGGATTGGATTGTATCTGAAGAAATTCACTAAAAAGACTTTCTAATTAAATAGCAGTCTCACTTGATCTCAATAAATTTTTGATTATATCTCAGAAATTTTACAGCAGGAAGAGTTTTAGTCTAATCTGAAATGTGCACAAAATGTTTGTCCCTAATTTATGTAAAAGGATGCAGGAACATAAAACATGTTAACATGTCAACTTATTGTAACTTTGACTGTAAAATTAAAAAGTGTGTCAAAGCCCATACATTCTCACTTTTAGTTTGATCTCCAAAGAATTGTTTATTCTTAATGTCAAAAGGAGAAGATGGATTCYGAAAAAGAACATGCATAATAAGCAAAATGMCAAGTATAAAAGAAAAAAAKATAAAACAAAGTTTTGTATACCTTCATTGAGAATCTTCCCCACAAATGAAGACAAACTTTCCAAATACAACATTAATTTTATTCCATATTTAACTGTTTACAGGAAACTGAAATATCTGATATTTTCAAAGAACTGGTAAAATATTTCTAATTACATTTTTTCCTTTTTCATGAGTGTAACTTTTCTATTTCTTCCACTATCAATTTTGGCCTTAATTATACATATTTAAGTTGATAATCTTCAGAGAATATTATCCTCAAAATCCTTGACACATATACGAATGAACCTGCATCACCAGTGGATTTGTCCCATTAAGCTAACTATAATCCTTCTACCAGTCATTTTATTTGCTGTTATGCCCAGTAACTTGTTACCTGTTATTTATGCAGACAGTACCAGTCAATACTTAGCAAATAAATATATCTTAAACTTAGTCAGGTATTGTTGGGCTTGGTCTTGTTGGACCACATGCTAATGAATTCATTATTAGCTGYTGGAGTCCTGTCTGTGTGGTTTTGTATTCATATACACTTCTATTAATCTTCTAAGTATCAGATGATTAGATTTAACATCTGACTAGCCTGATGCTACACTGATTCAATTTCATATTTAGTGAGATCTTTTGCCTGCCAGATACTTGTTTAACATTTTCTCACTAGCTCTAATTATTAAAAAAAAAAAAAAAAAAAAAAAATTCCTCAGCAGAAGGGTTTGCTTATTTGCATTTTCTGAGATAAAAGCATGATCTTCTCACCCAATTTGCTGCTGCATTTGTTGTGATCAGCATCTACTCAACTAAAATAACAACCTTCTTCAGTATTTTTTTCTAGACACAATTTTGTTTTCATTTAATTCTCATCAAATATTTGGTACTGASGACCCAATCCCCTTATTTTTACATGTCATAGCATTTTTTTATTTTCAGTGCTGAGATATAAAGAGAAGATGTGATTGCTTAATTAAGTGTGGATTTTAAATGTTCAGTGTAYCCAATTTGACATCCCATATTTTGGTTGTTAGTTTTTTTGGTTGCCCMCTTTCATGGGAATATAAAATCTAGCATCTGTTTCTCTTTCAGTCTGTTCTGTGATCTTTTTTTCTGTGTCACTTCCATAAAAATTCATCAGACATGTAAGCATCTGTGCTGATTTTGACTGGGGTAGAGTTAATTCTCTTCACRCTGATTAATATGGGTTATGRTTTGTATTTGTGCTGAAAACAGTGTTGATAATAAGGGGATGCTTTTGTTCTTGCTGGGCAGTGCCTTTGCTGTTTCCCATATTGCAATGCTGGAGAGGGGGCTGGAGGTGGATGGGAAGTTGGGAGGAGACACAGCCAGGACAGCTGACTCCAAATGACCCAAGGGATATCCCAAACCACTCGGTGTCATGCTCATTATGTGAAGCTGGAGAAGAAGAAGGAAGGAGAGAGRTTTGGAATGATGGTGTTTGTCTTCCCAAATCACTGTTSTTCCTGATGGGGCCCTGCTCTCCTGGAGGTGGCTGAACACATGGGAGGTGGTGAATTAATTCCTTGTTTGGCTTTGTTTATGTGCGTGGCTTTGACTTTTCCTATTAAACTGTCTTTGTCTCAATCTATGAGTTTTATCCCTTTTTCCTCCCATTTCTCTTCCCGCTGGTCAGGGAGTGAGGGGGTGGCTGTGTGGTGCTTTGTTGTCAGCTGGGGCTAAACCACAACAGCCTCTCTGATCTCTAAACAGCAAACTGAGCATCTACCAGTAGGAAGTTTCAAAAGCTCTAAAAGCTATTTAAATAGTGACAGCAGTCAGCCGTGAATGGCAGTCAACAGAAATGCTAGGAAAGGCAAGGTAGTATGCTTTTAAAAATTATGCATTTCGCTGCCAAAATCTTTGGTGATACAAAATATCTTCTATGTCATTATATACATTATTTAAACATCAACAATGCTTTTAAGTATATGAAAGSGTAACAAAATAAATTATTTTCAAAGGTAAAGTCACCTACAGCTGTTAACTACAAATATCTTTGCTTCTGAATAAAACCATGCACCTTTTAAGTCATCCAGAAAATATGCTTCTCCTCCTTCTTGGATGCTGAACAGTCAATATTCCAYACACAAAGGCATACAGATCATTCAGTTTGAAGTACATCTCAAGATATTGGATTTCTATATCAAATTCCACAGCCTAGTGCTTGAGGCGCAGTCCTAATCTTTTTAGCATTTTTTACTGTCTCCATATCCACTGCAAAGTAGCATGAATGCCACAAAAGAAAGGAGATTTTTTCACTCCTATTACAGTCTTTGCTTGCAGGTCACCAAAATTACATTAATCATAACAAATAAATAAATAGAAAAATTTTAATTTCAAAATATGAAAAAATACATTTGAAAGTTACCATAAAAAGATTGCTTGGTTATAAAGAATACTTATTTCRCAGCACTAAATAACAGGATAACAAACAAAGCAGGGGTAGGCCTGAGGTCAAACCGGSTTGTTCAGGGCTTTATATTGTTAAATTCTGAAAATCTCCAAGAAAGGAGGTGTCTCAGCCTTCTGGGCAGTCAGACCCAGTCCTTAACTGTTCATGAGACACACTGTGTCAGATTCAAATGATTCTGTGTGATAACAGCCGCTGTCCAAGTAACAAACCTAAGTTATCACAAACACCACAGGAGAGAGGACTCTGCAATTCTAACACCCTTACTCTGATAGCACACACCAAAGCTGGAAAGTGCTGYTCTTCCAGGGGAGGAACAGGTCCAAAGAATTGGATATCAGGAGCCAAGCTTTTTAAAAAACCTTAATCTCTGCAGAGAGRCAGCTCTTTTTCACAGTCCTGAAGATAAATAAAGTCACAGAAGCACAGAAAGCATTGGGCTGTAAGGCACCATCAGTCCAAGTCCTTTGTGACAAGCAGGGACATATTTAAGTAGACGATGCTGCACAGAGCCCCCTCCAACCTTACCTTGAATATTTCCAGGGATGAGATATCTAACACCTCTCTGGGCAACATGGCCCACTTAAGTGGGTGTCTTAACACCCTCACTGTAAAAACTTTTTTCATTATATCCAGTCTGAATTTAACCTCTTTTAGTTTAAAATCATTAACCTTTGTCCTATCACTACCGGACCTACTGAAAGTATGTTCCCATCTTTCTTAAGACCACAATAAGGTATCCCTAGGACCGATAGCTGAGGGAAAAAAAACCAAATCTCTGTTAGTACTACCACTAATCATTAATTGTATAAGTTTTACAAGAGTATTTCTACATCAAGTACATGTTAAAAATGCATCCAACACTGCATTATTTGCCAGTTGATGGAAATTATTGTCCCACGTTATTCTGCACTGATGTGGCCTCAGCTCGAGTGCCATGTGCAGTTTTGGGGGCCACAATATAAGAGGAATACAAAGCTATTAGAGAGCAGCTAAAGGAGGGAAGGAAAAATCATGAAGGGCCTTGAGGAGAAGCTGTGTGAGGAGTGGTGAGGTGACTTGGTCACCTTCTTGGAGAAGAGGAAACTGAGGTGAGACCTCATTGCAGTCACAACTTCCTTGTGATGGGAAGAGGAGGTACAGGCACTGATCTCTTCTCTGTGGTGACCAGTGACAGGAACCAAGGGAACACAAAGATTCTATGATTCTACATGTGCACAAAAGCACCCTACTTTCCTTACAGTATATGTTTGGGGTATGTTTTCTGAGTTTCTTAAATTTATCATCTTTTCTACATAGAAGAATGAAAAGAAAAGAAGTTTTGCATTTAAAAGAAAAATATTTTAAAATTAGTACACCACATTTCTTAGAGCAAAATAGCGCTATTTATATCTTATATAAGAATTTAAGTTTTTGAAGGTTTGATAATTCTATATCTAATCTGACAGATAACATCAACAACATTTCCATGATTATGTCTGTTTGATGATTCYACTAACTGCAAGAGTAAAACTAATCTCCCATTAACTTTTCAGTGTCTTGGTCTTTTCTCACATCCATATTCTATGCAGCCACGCCTGTTTGAACTTTGAGCAGAAAAGACCATATCCTAATAACAAGTTCCAAGAATGTCAAGAGCTAAAAAGTCACCAAACATTAGTAGCTAATCCAAGTGAGGATCAATGAAACTCCAAACAAATTCTGATTATTTGGATCACTCAATCACTCATGATGGCGATTAAGTCACCCACTTACACTCACACTTATTAATTAAATTGAAAAGTGTCAAACTAAAACCAATAAGATGAAGTTCAATTACCTTGTTGAACTAGCTCTTTAATTAATCCAAAGATTTAAAGGGATCCAGAAAGGGATTGGACACATAACTAATAAATAAATTCAGAGTTCAGCAATATATCACCGACCGAATTGCTAAAGCTTTAGGAGGGATGTGAAAATCTCATGAATCAAGAAATCAATCAATTTGCAGGCAGTGAATTAAACTGAAGCTCTATAATATGTCAATTTCAGTGCATTGGGCTCAGGTGCCAAGGTTTTGGCAGTGGGGAAGGCTCTGTTAGGAGAGGCCAGGGTTTGCTGTGCACTGGACACAACTGGCTCCAGMCAGCTCCCATGGACYCACTGCAAATCACACCCCAGCCCAYCAACAAAACYGGTGGTGCCTCCCTGAAAGCACATTTAGGAAGGGGTAGAATGTTGCACAAGCAGAGAGGGCTGAGGAAAAAAGTGTGAAAAACAGACCTGWGAGCACCAGTGTCAGAGAAGGACGAGGTGGTGCTCCAGGAGCTGTCGCAGAGATTYCCCTGCAGCCCATGGAGGACTGTGCTAAAGAATAGGGGGTCCTTCAGCCTGTAAAGGACCCCACACAAGATCAGGTGGATATTCCCTGAAGTAACTGCAGCCCGTGGAAGACTCAGGCTGGAATARGAAAAGTGTGAGGAAAAAGAAGCAGCAGAAATATATTGCTATAGAGTAACTGAAACTGTGCATTCACCATCTCTTCTGTTCTGCTCAGGGAAGGGGGAATAAATGAAGCTGAGGCTGARAAGAAAATGGTGAGAATGTAGGGAATATGTTTTAGGTTATGTCTTTGTTTCTCGCCATCCAGGTCTCTTTTTAATTGGCAATTAATTAAATTAATTTTTCCCAATTCATGTATTTTTATCCCTTTGACCATGTTCTGGTTTTTTTTTTTTTTTTTTTTTTTTTTTCTGGAATAGAGCTAATTAATTCTATCCCAGCTGAAACCAAGAGAGTAATTGGGAACTGATCTCAACATCTTTATCTTGACCCAGGAGTTTTTTCATTTTAGTTTCTCTTACTGTCCTGTTGTTGAGGAGGAGTGATGGAGGGGCTGGTGGGCATCTTGCAGCCAGCCAAAGCCAACCCAGCACAACCTCTACTGCTCTTTCTTATGCACCAATTCAGAAAAAAAAAAAAATCTTTTAAATCTCAGGAGTGTGTTGCAAAGGGATAACACTTATCTACTGAGCAATGGGCAATTAAGTTTGAATCTCTTTAGGGTTTGTGTTTTTGGATGTGCTTGTGTCCATTCATGTGTACATGTTACAAAGTTAATAAAGGTTTTGAAATGCAGTTGAGAGTACTGCAAGGCTGAACTGCAATATCCTGGTAAAATTCAGCTGATCTTTGGTCTTTCAAATTTCCTTCTAAAGAAGCAGTTACTTACCCATCAAAACCGGAAGAAAGTTAGAAATGTAAAGGTTTCCTTAAAAGTATTCCAATTAAAATTTGAGTAGGAGTAACTCCTACAATTTTTATATATCAATTCAATTAGTTTAAAATAAGTAAACAGGATTTGTTTTAATAGTCTATAAAACAAAGAAAACTCAGTTGAGTAGAAGTGGCCAACTAGGTTCAAGTTTTACTCTTCATTGAAAATGGTAATAAAAATATCTTATACTTTATTAAAAAATTCATTAACAAATTGACATATGATTTATGAACTAATTTATTTTTGCCAAATTATATTTTTTTCCTGTCAAAATGCCAAACTGCTCATGCAATCYATTATTTTAAAATAATGATCATAGGTCAAGGCTGAACATTGTTAATTGAACAGCTGCTTTGAACAAAACAATAAAGTACTCATCACGTTCTGGTGTGATCATTATATTCTGTATAAAACATGTTTCTAAAAACTGCCATCACCCATTATCAGTATAAAACTTTTATTAAACAACTCTCYACTTTTTTCTAGCATCAGAAATTAAACAGATTTTGTAAATAATTATCTCTCCTAAAGTAGTCAATTTTTTTAAAAGACATAAAAATTTCAGTAAGAACTTCAAATGATAATAAAAACCAGATATTGCACTACCGTACAAATAGTCTTTAAAAACCTAGTGTGGTGTGGATTTGCCTGCTACTTGTAGAGAAAAACCGATGAGAACAAAACATATCAAAACAATAACATTTAGAACACTTGAAAACATCCTAAGTCCTTAAAGTAACTAGAATTAAAAAAAAAATAAAAAAAAAAAAAATCAAGCAGGCATATTTTTATCCTCAAGCAGGTGGGTCATTGTGACAATATTATTGTCCTCATCTTGAACCTGGGTGAAGATCTACACTACATTTTAGCAGTTCTTGGAGCTTTCAAAGCACCRAAGGAGAGGAACTTGCTCCTTCCAAATTTCCAGTGTTCTGACATTGACTTCACACTGGTTCTATTCATTTGCACCCTTCTCTCTGAATTTATTTAACCACCCCGATGAAGAACTAATGCTTTAAAAAGAAACCCAAATCAATTCAGTTAGCAAAGGGAAGCATATCTGCTAAGTGACATGCCAGATTAGTGCCAAAGCCAATGGAAAAAAGAGAAGGATCACACAGCTCAAGTCAGACGAACATGGGAAATGGATTTGCTTCTGTRAGTGACAACAAGCTTTTAGATGAGTTGGACTGTCTTTTGTAACTTTTCCTTAATGTGTGAAAATAGCACAATATGGAAAGGAGAGATGCCATATTTTGCTTATCACCATTGTAGGTGCCAGGAACTTCCAGAACAGCTTCAACTTATCCTAAATATTCTGTTTCATTTTGGAATTCATCCATGAGCAAAAGGCTTGTGACATTATCACCACACATGTTATTTCTGTTCTAGTATAGGGATAAATTTGTAGTAGCATGGCATGTGAAAGAGGACAAACCATATGCATGTATTTAAGAATCTATGATTTTAATATGAAAAACTCAGTCTTTTAATACTGAGTAATGGCAACAAATAGAATAAAACCAGCTGATTCTTCAGCTAATTTAGCTGCAATAGCTAAAACAGACAAACAGATGAAAAACCCCATGGACTTTATCTCATTCATRTTCTTCCAGAAAACTTTCACTCTGAGTCAAAACCAACTTTGTTTTCTCATGGACCCCTGTTCACTCTAAAGAAGAACATATAAGCAGAATATGCAGGAAAGAGCAAGTGATGGAAGATGCTGGAATAAAGGTATCTCTCCTCCAWTACTGGGAATGCCTATCTTTCCACTTGGAGGTTTGGAGCATATGGCATTTCAAGGAAGAGCCTAAGTCACTGCAGTAAAACATAAATATTAATAAAGATTTTCTTTTTGTACACTGYGGTG
Source organism: Malurus melanocephalus (assembly GCF_030028575.1). Taxonomy (NCBI): domain Eukaryota; kingdom Metazoa; phylum Chordata; class Aves; order Passeriformes; family Maluridae; genus Malurus; species Malurus melanocephalus. The sequence continues at coordinate 1,603,626 of NW_026623235.1, forward strand.
AGAAGTTAAGCTCTGAATTTCCGATATCCATTCTGAAATCCCCTTGGGGTTGGGGTGGGTACAGAGGCCACAAAACAGACAATCAAATTAAACAGAAAGTAGAAGATAAGAAAACCAGGATATAATGGAAAATATTTTACATATACAGATCTAAAATTCTAGAAAAGACAGACCTAGGAAAAATGTTATGGTACCTGAGGTCCTTTTTATCCCATCAAAACATAAATGTGATCCTATAATGGTCTTTAAAAACCCAGAGAAATAAAGGGTTCCAAATGAATGTATCTATTACATAAACACAGTTTATATATTATATAAACATAAATAACATAAACATGTAATTTTCAGTCTCATGGCAGGTAAATAATTAATTCTATATTCATTACTACGTATGAAATGCCATAGCAAAAATTATAGCAGGAAATGAAAAGCATTTTTTAGGAAAAGGATGCTTGAGTTTGAAATAGAAGATAAGGTCCCACTTCCAATGAAAAAAATCTAAATTAAACATTTTGACTTGGAAAATATGAATATTATAACAGAAGTGTATCAGGTACCTTACTCAAACCTCCACTTTTCATAATCTTCTAGTAACTGATCTAACAAAGAAGAAATATCTCCAAAATTAACAAAGAAATACCACGTTAATTTCAAAAAGAGTTTTTCAAATATTCTCTTACTTTTGCTGAAATAGAAGGGTAAGAAAATGCAACTTGTGTTTGCCTCTGTATTTAGGATTGGTTAATAGCTATGTGCACATAAAATGTGCATTTGTAAATAGGCATTGGATTGACAGGTCTGCAACTAGCATTTGCCTTTCAATTAATTTTAAATAAAAATAAATTTGTAATGGAAATATGGGTCCCCTTAACTGAGCTATTTTGCAATCATCAAAGGATAGGTTAGTCTGTGTTATCTTGCTTCCATATCAGAGCCATGTTGACATTAACAGAATCAGATATTGGAGTAAACAAGACTTTTAAAGGAAATAATCATTACTGCAGACAGGATATCTCACAAAAAAGAGGATGAGTTGACTCCATCCCCACATTTCATAGCAACATAAGGAATTAGAGTTGTTACTTTTTACTACTGTAATTGATAATTTAAAAGAAAAAAAAAAAAAAAGCCTGTGTGGGAAGTTTCAAACATTTTCTTTTTCCTTGTGTTTTAGGGATATATGCTTTACAAAAATGTTAGATAAAATTTCTTCAAACCATTGAGTCACACAATACAAAGTGTGAGATCAGTTCCAAAATATTCTTCAGACACAGTCCATTTAACAGGACACAGAGTGAATTGGGTTTTTTAGAACATGCAAAGTTGATCTTGCTTGAACCTGTCTTGAAATTTTACCTTTGAATTCAATACCAAGAATAACTGGACACTAGGGTAAATACTGATCTGAAAAAACCCACTTTCTTTAAGAAAACACATTTTATTAAAAAAAAAAAAAMAAAAAAAAACAACCAAACCTAAAGCACAATAAATAAAAATGCTTGTGTGCTGAAGGTTATAATTATTTATTTTTTTAAAAGCAACTCATGTTTTTGATTTGATTTCTTTGTGGCTTACTATCAGTTGAAAAATTTGTTACAGCTGCACTTCATAAATCAGTCTCAAGAACCACTTCCATAAATGTCTGGATCACATTACAATAATAATGWAACCTGCTGTTACAGCATGTTGATCAATAACTTAGTGCAGTTATAAAYGGCAAAATGTTTAAACAGAAAAATCAATGTCCTATAATAGACTGGGGAAAAACCCAAACAAACCAGATTTAATTTCCCCAGACAACCATCAAGAAAACCTTAGATACAGAAAGATTAAACCTACTTCATCCAAAACACAGGGCAAGAGGAGAGGTTTTTAAAACCTCCATATAACATTGAACAATCATGTCAAATGCAATTCCAAGTTTCGATATATCCAAAGCTGAAAGCCTAGCAGCATATTGCTAATTACAGGTGCAAATACTATGATAGAAATGGAAGCTTTAGTGTAGAGCTTTTGCAGTTGAGGGATTTTTGTAATTTTGTAATTTTAACAATTTTTTAAAAAAATTATGTTCAAAAAACTTTGTTCAAAGATGGAACTAAAAATAGGAAATGGTTAAGTAAAAAAAAAAAAAAAAGAAACTGAGATGATGATTATTTAGGATGGTCTTAGAAAGGTAAGATAGAGATGGATAAAACAATTTTACAGCGGAGTGTGCAATGGAATGGAATGAGAGATAAATTGTAGAAAATATCTTGACAGTGAAAGTAATATTATGAAAGTGGAAGTTGCAAATATATTCAGTACTTACTTTYTCATGCAAAGCCCTAGTTAAATTGCTAGTTTTCCATTTTAACTTCAGAAGAGCAAGATATCTCCATATAACTTTTTTTTACTTCTCTTGATTTCAGCCACAATTGTAGAATTTATAATACACATCCTGATAATACAACTTAYTTATATCCATAATATCTATATGTAGAAACATAATTTTTTTTTAATAATACTTTCTATAGTCTTTAATTTGGGAAAAAAAGGTCAAACTATTTACCTAGCATATAATATAATTTTTCATATTTCTTTGTATTTTTTTTCCAGCCAAGAGGTTTAGTTGATTTTTCTTTTGTGTGTGTGTGTGCACACACATGGAGGATTTTGTGATGCTTTTACATTTTAAATATTTTTTAAATTCTATGTTTAAATATATTTTCACTTCCAATATTCATTTGAAATCACAAAGGAAATAAAAATAATTAATAGAAATCATTATAACCATGATTTTTTTCGCATAGTCTGGTATAAACTGTTTACAATGGAACTGGCCAAGAATATTCTTTAAATTATCAATATTCAAATGGCTGTGAAATAAATTACCTTGATTAGCATGTCACTGTGCTTTTTTCATCCAGGCCCTGTTTGTAATGTTGGATTATTAAGTAACGTAATATGTAATGAAGGCAGTAATCTAAGAAGTTACTTAGCTTCAAATTAGGAAAAAAMMCCAAACATTAATTTGACTTAATTCCAGATTTTGYCATGGTAGAAAATGTGTGTAAGTGGTTTCTACTTGAAAATTATGTTCTTTCATATTTACTGTTTCCTTCAAACTAAATGAATCTTTTGGAATTTATGGACTACTACTTTCTAAATGACAACTGAAATACTGCAGTATATGAAAATTTACAGTAGAGAAATAGCCTAAAAATACAGCTGTTGTCACCATTCAGAATGATGGCATTTTTATGTGTGTTCCCTTTGGGATATGTACGTCTGCTAAGCCATTTACAGCATCCTATCTCCACAACATTCCTCARTTTTGTATTTATCATTTATTAGTTAGATATCGTACTAGGCCCTTGTCATTTCACTTCATCCAGCACCCAATATTCCACCCAAAAATACAAGCTCAATTCTTTGTACATATGTGCTGGTTACTCTAGAGAAGCTCTCTCATCAACAACTTTAACAACCTTGTAAAAAACTGTTAGAGAAATGTCCACCTGCAGACTWTAGCAATAGAAGACTTTATTGTTTTCTTTCAGACCACTGTGAAGAATGAAGAGCATTTGGCAAGAAAAGATTCTTCTTTTATAGTATTAGAAAATCACAGTTAAACTTAGTCTACTTATATAATTTTTTGTATGTTGGATATATGGAAAGTGACTTTAAGCTGTCAGCAAGAAAAGCAAATCTATTTTACCTCAGAGGAACTTCCAATATTGTTTAAAACTGGATAAAACACACATTCATTTTTGTGCACAACTTGTTTAATAAGGCAGCAACAMTTAACAAGCAAAATTGCCTCAGTCCTTTGTATATATGCTACAGATRTATAGAACCTAAGTTTCTTACACACCTTGAAAACTAGATGTGTAGAATGTTTTACGATGCAAAATGGAAACATATTGGACCATATAAGTAAAGTGTATAAATTCATGACTGAATTTGTAAATACTAATGAAAATACAGTTCTGCATAACTATCTGTGTTGCTGCATTTAGATSTTAAAGGCTTGCACTGACTGCAGAAGCACTGACATCTGATTTAATTTTTTTATGCTACTAACCCTTAGGAAGGACCTCTGGTTACTTTTTTGTGGTTTTTTTGTTTGGTTTTTTTTT
>NW_026623235.1:1607776-1624136 GCF_030028575.1 Malurus melanocephalus
AAAAAATCACTCATTCATATGAACACATTCAGACATTTCCAGTTTATTACTCACATTATTTTGTTAATAAGTAAACAAATTGAGTGACAAAATATTCACTTAAAACTGTGCAATGTAACATAATCTATGAGTCACTTTTCAGCAATAAGCTATCACAATCACAATTTCAGACAAATATTTGAAACAGAGAGAAARATGCTCCAGGTCAAGCCACATGCCTGATCTTTACCTCTTTCTAATTAGTGTATTTATAAATGCACACACACACACACACACRAACATTTGCAGAAAACCTCAAAGATTTCTTTGAGGCTTTCTGTAGCCATACCAGTTAAAACAGAAGGATCATGCCTTTCTTCAAAGGGAAGAGACATAATCTATTCATAAAGGAACAAAATGTTCAAGGTTTAGTTTAGTAAAAACATTTGGTTCTTCCAGATACATTATGATTTAATTATTAACTTTATCAGGTATGTTTATTTTTACTGTCAACTGTAACAATACAAGGTGAAGTTAAAAACTGGTTTAAGAGTTACCTTTCTGTCATATAAACAGGTCTAACAGACAACCCTGTATGGAATGACTTCTTTCCCATAGACTGTAACTTTCTGGGGCAGGACTATTATTGTAAACTATCATTCTTTTCTTTTTTATAACTAAAACATAGATGGAAAACTAATGGTCACAGACAGTGACCTGGCATGCTGTGTCACAGTGTCTAAGCAGCCTCCACAACAAAAATCAGCTTTTCTTCCTAGGTTTTTTTCAAATGCCATTAAGCAATTTAGCAACATAAAGAAAAATGAACAAGTAAAATTCTTGTTTCTTGGAGATGACCACACTCATCTCACTATAAAAYTGGTATGTGCACTCTTCATATATAGGTAGTCACCAGTTAAAACTTTATCAACTTTTCCAAAGAAGATGGGTAATAAATCTCAGAGGCTGCAAAAGAGGCTTTTCTTGCATTACACGAGAGGTAAACAAGTTAGTCCAATATYCATCAGCCACTTCAAAGCAGCCAAACTGGCCATCCAGTTCAGGGAAAGATATCCTATCGGTGGTTGATAATGGGAAAGTCTCTTCCTAAGGTCAGTTACTAGAAAGTTACCTCCACCTTCAAATATAGCCAAAATTTTAGTTGGTTGCTTGGGTTTCATTTAATTTGTCTTCCTTTGGTTTGGTTTTGGGTTTGGTTTTTAAATCCTTACCACTTAACTTTAGATTTCTTGCTAGATAACTGTTTGGTTTTTTCTTTTTTTCCTAACCTGCAGAAGCCTTAGCTTCTTTGCAGCAATGTGAGTGAGCATAAATTCAAGAGACAAGTGGCATCTTGTCCGGGCAAGTACATTCTTTTATCAGTTTTAATTATCTACCTTTCTCTCTCAGTGAATGTCTGGACTTTTAACATCATATCACAATATTCCCAAGTGTATAGAACAATGGATACACTCTTTCATCTTTGCATTTACAAGCACAATGCTGCTCATTTTATTGCTTCAGTGTATTTTTTCATAGAGCAAACTTCTCAGATTGAACAAAAAAATAAACCTCCATTTAAATGTCATCTACTCAGAATCCATCTCAGAGTTGAGTATCTGCTTCCCAATACATTTCATTCTGTTGCATTTCTTTCAATTATCTGTTTCTCTTATCTACAAGTTTTGCTGTGTTATTGCTGTGTCCTTACCAATTTCCAGTTCAAAATTCCTCATACTTTCTGTTTACACCCTCAGAGTATTTTTTTTGGTTCATGCAGTGAAAATTTTCCTACTGAGATTCATTCAATTCTGTTACCTGTCTCATAATTTTTCATTGATTGTTGGTTCACTGTGCCCTCTTTCTTTTTCTAATTGCCATTGTTCCCTMCTTCATTTGCATTGGTATTTATTCTTTTTGCTTTTTGTATCCTTATCTCCTCATTGGTCTTTGTCTAGGACTTATGTCTCTTTTATTTTCTCTTTCTTTGTGAAGGGAGAGTGTCATCCTGTTTGGTTTTGGTCAYTAGTCCCTAAATTCTCAAATGAAAYTATTTTCTTTCYTCTTTTTCCAGGYAATTAAAGGAGAAATCTAGAGGACTGTGGAGCAGCTGAAATAAAAATCATTATGAAAAGATTCTTGAAGGTGTCTCCAGAGTGGAGAATCCTTAATTTGATCCTAATCAKCTCACAGTATCTGCTTGGTTTGAAAATTTGGACAGAAATTGAACAGTGATGAGAGAAGAAAAATGTGTATTYTTAAGGCATAATAAACAGTCTGAGCTAAAAAAAAATATCAGACGTTCAGCTGATAATGGAAACTTTTTGAGGTACAGTAAATGGTCCATTGTCTCCCCATCAACAAATCCTGGTCTACATCAATATCCAAAATGACATATACAGGAGAGTGAAAAAGAAAGCTTTGTAAGTTTCACTTGTCAAGGTTRGTTGTGAATGAAGACTGCAAACATTCCCCTCTGACATGTCTTAAAGCCTTAATAACCAAACAGTCAAAGAGAGCTTGTCTCTGTCAGATTTCATCTAGAACCTCACAGAGCTGGCAATTTTTTCTTTATTTTATTAGCAGAGTCTSCTAACTTGAGCAACTGTTATATTTGTAAATGAAAGGTACAGATCTAACTTGGATTTAGATACTCAAACAGCTGTTTGAAGTGGCAATAATCTAAATGAACTGATAAAACTCTGAAAGGGTCTTTATGTGGTTTAAATAAAGAAGGAATTGTTCATATGAGAAACTTACAAAGAAAGGAAGGGTACACATGAAGTAAAATTTGCATTCAGGAAGGAGAATTAACACACCCTTGTGGCATTTTGCCCRGACAAGACATTGGCACTAGTTCTGAGCACCTGCACTGTAGCTTGTAGTCCTGTAGATCACCTAAAGGGAGAGGAAGTGGGAATAGCCAGAGCAAGCAAAACAAGTCTTAAAGTCAAGAAAGTCTGTTAGTGGAAACCCTGACATAGCAGAAATGCGGGAAGAAGGAGGCAGAAACAAGACAAAAAGGTGGGTTTTTTTTTGATTTCTTCTTTTGACGAAAGCCAATATAAGAAAGATGGGAGCACTTGCTCCAGTAATGATATATAGTGAATATATAAAAATTAAAAATAGCAAAATAGTTTCCCAAAAAACATAAGGTATGGAGTTCAGCTGGGAGATAGTAAAGGATCCAACAAATATCTATAAATGTTCATTAAGAAATATGGATAAAGTTCTAAGGACCGGGAGAAGGAAGGAGAGAGGAAAAAAAGAGCTGTAGTTACCAGGGTGGTATTAGTTGACATAAAAATGTTAACTGAATAGCCTCATAGCTGCCTGTTTGACAGACTGATATCTATTGAACAGAGAAACACATATGCATCAGAGTTAGAATAAGAAATGCAAAAGCAAGCAGGACTATTAAATGATGGCACTGGAAGTTTCTGCTAGTGCCAGCACTTWTCCTATTACTAGCCTTTCTTAATAAAAATTCTGTAAGATAATTTTGACAATTTAGCACATGTAATATGTAAATTATAATTATTTCACATTAAAATTAGAAAGTATTAGAGGGAAAATCTAGTCTTCCAGAAATATATTTTCCCATTTTAAAATTGGGACTTGTTAGCATTTTACTTAATGCTATTTATTTTTTAAGTAACAGCATAAAATTAGTAAAGTATTCTTGATTTTACTTTGGATTTTGTTATTRGTTTTGTATTGTTTTGTTTTATTTTTCCACTATCCTGAATGGTTTCCTATAAAATTTTAGATGCAGAGAAAATGAAGGATAATTCACTGATTTCAAAACTCTAAAATGAGAATTTAAAAAAACCCCTAAACTATTCAGAGAAAGTATACCTTAGATTTGTGACTGGTTTTGAGCTAAAACTCAATGGGTTTTGAGCTAAAGCACAATGTTTGCTTATGTTGTTGGTAATACCTGGCACATTTATTGTTGAGGGACAGGAATCTGAGAATGTTGTCAGGACAGGAGCAGGCACTGGTGGGGTGCTCAGTCACCCACATGGGTGTTCCCTCACTGGGTGGGGAGAGCTCTTTCTGCTCCTTCTGTGGCCCTGTAGAGCACTGAGACATGTCCAGATCCCATGCATGGTCAGATAAGACAGTTTGGCTTCTTGTTCTGGCATGTTTGATGGTTTTCCATGCCCTTCTTCCAGACATTCCAGGCACATCCTCGCCCCAGAGCCAAGTAAACAGACAATTCACCTGCCTGCAATTGCAATTTCATATGAATAAATATTAAGGATTATTTATAATTTCATATTATAATTTATAGTAATTTTTGTATTTATATTCTATATATTTTATATTAATTTTTATATTTGTAGTCATTTTCTTCTCTGCTCTTGTCACACCAAAGAAATTAATTTTAATTTTATGATCAGTATGAACCTATTCATTTAGTACTGAATGCAAACCTTTGGAGGTACTAGAGTGAGGAGATAATACCAAATTATATTTAACAGTAGGAGCATGGTGGAATTTTAAAGATCTACTTATTAATCTACTGATGTATTTTTTTTTCTCTTCAAGGGGAGTAAATGTTAAAATGTAGGCATAATCAGGGAGTCAGATGTTTTAGGAGAGCAATTCACCCACAGAGAAAAGGTAGCGGAAGCCTCCAGTAATTTCAGTTAATTCTCCTATTCAGCTCAGCAGCACTGATCAGGTAACCTGTACATTTAATTCTTGGTGGCCTCAGCAGGGAGTGTAGATGAAAGGATGATTTATCTTGCTTAAATACAAGAGATTAGAAACTATGAGTATTACCTCTTCTTTTAAGCACTGTGTTTAAAGCTTTTCCCATTCAAAATTCGTAAGAGAAAATTAGCCAAGAGTTGTTGGAAAAAAGATTTTAATATAATTAAATCTTTAGACACAGAGACGTCATCAACATTTAAAAAATATCTCTGCAGCTACATGCTGATCTTGCAGGCTCTCAAGATAAGGAAAATATTTATCTATTAAGTGRTCAAAAATTTCATTTTGTGCCAGTYTCTCACAACTSCACTTATAATTACTTTTAAAGCAACATATTCATACTTTTTTTTCACTTATGCAAACAAATAAATAGCTGTCATGAAATGATTGTACCATTTTTCTAATGGAGTTCTCCAAGCTTCCAGACCATGTTTGTCCTTTTGAAGACATACACGATAGAATCCTCTGATGATTTTCACCTGAACATCTAAGGCTAATAATTTTCTAAAGAATTTTATTTTTAACTTTGTAAAACATATAATTTTGGATACTAAAAAAAAATGCTTTCTGAGCATAAACATAAGAAAGATTATTTTAGTCAAAAGAAAGATACAAAATATATGGATTAAATGCTTCAGTTTGGCCCAGTACAGTTGCAGAAGGAATGCACTTTGTTCCTCTGTTTAAAATACATCTGAATTTATTTCACTGATTTCAATGCAATGTGAATTTTGTGATGAATATTTAACTGGCAATTAAATTTACTGGTTAAATTAATTAACTGGTTAAGAACTAGTAAATCTGGAAATATATTTCCTTGAAACTGTGAACAGAGTTTAGGTATATAGTCACATTAATATTTAAATATTTAAAGCTATTTTGAATAYTACACTGCAATTTGGAGTAGCTAATTAGAGAAAAAAATGTTTCAGACAACTGCTGAGTACGACACCTCTGTTCAAATTAGTATTCAATTCCAAGCACCTAACTCCTTMATTAAAAAAAAAAAGTACCATACTTTTTGATATTTACTGACAGTATATTATGTCTTGTGCTCAGAAATTCCTTTAAAAATAAAGAAGAAAGCAAGATATTATTCAAGTTGTGCAGTAAAATAATTGCAAGGAAATGTCAGGTTTCATGTTGCCATTCAGTCATCCATCCACACGTGCACTGTATCACTGCCACTAAGCATGTGGTTTCAAATTAGTTACGGGTTCCATGTGACTTTTTAAAGGATSACATGAAAAATACACAATGAGGAAYTCATATCATTAGYTCCATACCCTTTGCTTTATAGGCAAGTATTAAATMATTTCCTCATGATGCAGTGTCAGGACTCTGAGGAAACCTTCCCAGCCCTGACAMGCCTCAGCCAGTGGGACTCCCACCCTCCACTGTCCACAGTTCCTGGGCCTCTGTTTCAACCCACCCTGAGGCACCCAGACCCTTTTACAGCTCTGTCCTGGTCCCTGCCTCCCCATGAGCCTCTCAGCCCCATTCTGTGGGAAGCCAAGCTGGCCCTGTCTCCTTTTGCTCACAATGCAGTGTCCAGAGGTGCCCCAGAGCAGGGTCAGCACAGTTGTGTTGGACACTGTCACAGTCCCAGCTCTGCTCTCTAAGCTCAGCCCCTGCAGGGCACTGCCCAAGAGCTCAGCCTCACTGGGGTCTTCTTGGCTCCTGCCCTGTGCCCTACGTGGAGCAATCCTATTCCCACCACTCCCTAAGATAAGACTCATAYAATGAATTATTTACAAGTAGCACTAAAGACTATTTTCACAACACGCAAAAGGTATCATCAGATGACTCCCATTGGCTTTTTCAAAGCAGTTGATTTATGTGTTGTTTTATCAGTTCAAGCATACCTTCTGCTAACTTCATTAAAGCATGGAATTTCTTRTCACTAGTGCAAACAAAACTTTTTCTAAAGCTGGGCACCCAGAAAATTGAAAGCATATTTTCAGTTTAGCTGATATGATTCATCTAGTACCACATAAAAATAATGAGAAAGGCAGAAATTTGGAAAAAAAATGGAACAGGAGTTTTAATCTGGAAACACAACACTTTTATTCAGAATAGGAGYTGGAAGTATTAGCTACTTACCAAAATAATGTCTAGACAATGTTTTCAAAAACAATCATAGAAAATAAAAATTTTTGGGGGGAGACCTGGTTGTATAAATGTGAAAGGAAAGGTACACAAAAATTACAAATATGCATTGGGAGGGCAACAAGAAAACTCTAAAAATAGGCAATGTCTATGACATGACCCAGAAATACTCCCAAGTATGAAATTTTGCCGAAAGCTTGGTTCAAGTACAGAAAGTAACACTGTCTTTCYGCAAACAAATGTTTTGCTGGTGATYACAAACATGATTTATGAAGAAACATAATTTTGTTTTGCACAAAGTTAACAGTTTTAAGCTATTTTATAATTTCTGTATTTATAGTTTGAGGCAAAGATTATCATGTGTTATACACTAAATAGCACAAAGATGCAAGTGAAAAACTGACTACACTTTCCATAATGGCCAAATCTGACATGCTGCTTTTCCAATTGTCATTGTTTAGCTGCCACTTAAGCGTCATGTAAATCAGTTAAAACTGCTGAGCATTTATTGAAGACATTTGATGACTCTAATTTCATTAAGACTCAGTTCTGAGGAGACCAGTTAGACAAAGTACAAAACTGGATGGTGAGGGAGTCAGAGGTGACGAACTTCACAAATAGTCAAACTATAAAATCATTTAAATTCATATGGAAAAATATTCCACAATATCAAAGTAAAAAAAACAGAAGTGGCCTTGCCTATCCAAGACAATTTTTTTAGTTCTCCAGTCATATATCTTTTCAAATATACCTGTATAGTCGCCTGAAAATATTTTTGTCTGTTACAAAATTAAAGGGAGGGAGTGTATTCTGATTACATTCTCATTAAGGTCACAAAGTAAAATGACAAAATCCATTGTCATGCTAGAAGAATAGTTTCCACAAGCAACTGTACCTCAGTAAAACATCACTTGTGAAAAGAAAACTCTGGGAAACATCACCTTACTAATTGCTACAGCAATCTGAGAAAATAAATGTCACAATGAAAGATTTAGTAAAGCTTGCATAATTTCACYATCATGCTTTCTTAATTTAAAAGCCAATTCTCCAGTCACACAAATGTGTACTATTCTTCTGCACCCACACACTGATCTTGTAAGTCTTGCAAAGGTAGTCTATTTCAAGCCCTAAATTGAGGTTTAATCATATTATCCTTTGAAGTGCTGACTCATTCTATTCTCTTCCACACAACTCTTTACATTGTTCTTCACCAGAACCTAATGGCACCCTAAATACACAACACCAAAACTTTAAAGCATGACAGGTTTCCTTTACTTTCTTCTAAGATATTGAACTTTAAAAAAAACAAAAAACAAAAAACAAAAAAACAAACCAGATTATAAAGCTCCTGCATTGAAGGATTAGTTTAATTTAAAAAGAATCTTGCATACATATATCTATAAATGCATATAGGTATCTACATATCCGTGTATCCCGACAAATATACAGATAAAAGAATGTACATGAGCACACAAATATATATTAACCTTTTCAGCAGCTTGAACAAGCCATAAAAAAAATAACTCTGCAAGATTTTGTTTTCATCTTACTTTGACCCCCCTAACTACTTTCACCTGTTTTCCACAATTCTTATTTAAACTGCAACTCAGCAAGCACCATCAGATTCTAATCGGAATAATAGTTTCATTTTTTTGCACTTTTGCAGAACATTGAACAGAACAGCAACAGAAGTTTTGACTGGCAGTGAGGGTTTTTCAGGCTCCTTTTTTGAGAAAACCTCAGTTTTATCTTTTGAGAAGTGGACAGAAAGGAGMAAAACTTGTTATGGAAGACTGCTCTCAAATCTCATAGCTGTGGGTTCCCTCTTTCCTGCAGCTGATATCAGAATTGCATCCAAACACTCATGAAACAGGAAATAGAAATGGAATCACAGAAGCACAAAGAAAAGAAAATTCTTTAGAGATGCATTTCTCCATATTTGCTGTCTGTTAACAATTTAAGAGAATTAATATCCTGCACAAATTGGACGTGTAAAATTTTACTGTTCTAGTTTCCATCTAGTACAAAGTTACATTTTCATTTTAGTGAACAAATACCAGATTGTTATGCAATAGTTTAAAAAAAAAATCATTACCAGTGTATCAACTCTTACCATACAATATTATGAAAACATATCCCTTTATTTGAGCAGCATTATGCAAATTGAAATGAAACTGGATGTTCTCTGATTAGGAACAGATATTACATTCTTTATCTCAGGATMAAATCATGGAATGGTTTGGTTGGGAAGATCACCTAGTTCCAACCCCACTSTCATGGGAAGGGACATCCTTCAGATTACTCAAAGCCAAGGTTTTTAAGGTCAACTTGTTCCAGTATCTTACCATGCTCTTTATACAGTTTCTTCCTCATCTCTAACCGTAATCATAGAATCATAGAATTTTAAGAGGTTGGAATGGACCTTTAAGATCATTTAGTCCCAACCCCACCAGGGACACGTCCCAGTAGACCAGGTTGTTCAAGGTTTTATCCAGCTGTCTTTGAACACTGCCAGTGTTGGAGCATCCAGTGTATAACCATCTCATAGTAAAAAATTTCTTCCTAATAATTAACTTGAATTTCCCTTATCAATTTGTACCCATTGCCCCATCACCTATCACCACAGATCCTGACGGACAGTCCCTCTCCAGCTTCTCTGTAGTCTCCTTTCAGATACTTGAGGGTTGCAAGTCTCCAGACAACCTTCTCTTCCCCAGGCTGAAGAGCCCCAGCTTTCTCAGGCTGTCTTCATAGGGAAGGTGCTCCAGTCCTCATCTATGTCACTAGTTCATGTCCAATTTTTCATCTACAAATATCCCCAAGTCTTTCTAAATCCATCGATGCCCTAATCAGCATTGACACTAAAAACTGACCAGGATGTTTGGCTTGGCATCACTGAATTTCATGAGTTCCTCATTGGCCCGCTCTTGTCAAAGTCCCTCTGGAGAGCATCCCTCCCCTCAAGCAAATCAACTGCATTATTATGCATTCCATAAGCTGCAGCCTTCCAGMACTGAACATCTGGGCTAAGACTCTGAAGTAAGCTCTGATAGAAAATGTTCTGTGACACATCATACTCTTGATATTTCAAACYGATTTCTTCACTTTTTTAATCCCTTTTTTGCTAGAAGGTGCTCATATACAGACACACACACAAAAAAAATTACCTAGTCTATCTTAATTATATTGTCCTCATCTCTGTAAAAAGACTCCTGTTGCAAAGATTACAAAAGTTCCGCAGCTACTAAATCATGCAAACTGAGGCATCCATAATCTCATATTCACTTTACATTAATTTATCCATGCTTGTATGCTTCTTAATTAATTATATTTTGTTGAGCCAACTTCTCTGAGGGCTAGATTAATTTCAGCACTTACTTTCTAGAATTAAAGCACATGATATACATTTTGATGCCTATGCTTAATTAAAGGAAGCTCAACTTGAATAAAAAAGAATCCATAGTTAAAAAAATTAGCTTTAACTATTTTATCATATATTTTTAATCTATTAGTACAAGTTAGTTAGTTTTAATAACATTTGTTCTTTACCTTGTCCTAAAGTTTGCAGGGTGAGGATGYCCATCATATAATGACAAATAATCATATTCTTCTTCTAGAGCAAAAGACTGAAAGACGATCTGTATTCTGTTTCTTTCTTCTGCTATTATAACCCAGGTACAGTTTGCACCATTTGGATATCCATATGGGAAGCCAGGGCTTTCTATAGTGCCATTAAGTCCTTTTAAAGTTCCACCACAGGTATAAATAAATCCTAAAAAAAAAAAAAATATACCAAGGAAACAAAAGTTAGTAATCYATTTTTATATCAACCTTCAATAGAATACAACATTAGAATACATGATTTCTGAAAAGTACAAAAATATTTGTTAGCAAGTACTGCATTTAGAAAGGTAAGTCTCATGTTTTAACACCAATGCTGGCCACTTAATGCAAAACAACCCCACCCACCTAACAAATGTGTTTTCCATACTGTTTATCTAAAGACATATGGTAGCATCTTTGACAATAAATAWCAACATCTATGAATAAATTTGTTTGCCTGCGAAGCAAAGTATAAATGTAATTTTTCTTTTTTTTTTTTGTCAAAGGGAAGAGCAAGAAAATCTCTTTGGATATGAATCTAATACAGGTTAAACCTATTAAAACTTGTGCTTTTCCTCCATGTATTTTGTCTCTGGAAGAGGTTGAAAGTATATTTATTATTAACAAGTTTTTCCCAATCCATAATTTTGGGTTATGAAAGCTCTGTGCTTCAGAACTCAGTCAGAAATAACCATCTTTTGCATCGTTCTATTATCTCATGTAAATATTAACAATTTGCATGTTTTGACTGACCCTGTGGATATTGTTTTACTGCAGTGAGCAGGTAGCGCCCCAGAGCTGCTTCCGCACAATCCACACCCAGACCCCGTCTCTGCTCCCCTGCAGTGGGATGGAGGAGAGAAAGAGGAGCTACAGTGAGAAAACTCGTGGGTTGARACCAAGTTTGATAGGTACAGCAAAAGCTGTGGATGCAAGCAAAGCAGATGAAGGACTTTGTTGGCTACCTTGGCAGGCAGGTGCTCAGTCACCTCCAGGAAAGCAGGGCTACATCAGGCCTAATGGTTACATGGGAAGGCAAACACCATAACTCTGAATGTGGTCCCTTCCTCCTTTTTCCCATCAGCTTTTATCACTCAGCATGATGCCATATGTTCTAGAATACCCCTTTTATTGGTTAGGGTCATCTCTGTCCCAGCCATGTTCTCCTCCCAACTTCTTGCCCATTCCCAGCAGTGTGAGAAGCAAAGGAGGCCTGGGTGGTGTGTACGCACTGATAAAATGTCCTTGTGTTATCAACACTGTTTTGGTCACAAATCATAAGACCATGAAAAGATCTACTATGAAAAAAATTGTCTAGCCCAGCCAAATTCAATACAGTGGGTCAAAGCTGAAAGGTTGCTCTGCTGAAAGATCCTTTTTTTAAATTGACATCCCAAAATGTCAGAAATTACCCCTACATCAAACTCAAATTTCTCTTGGACTATAACGTATTTCCTTTCTGTATAGAAAATCCATTTTCTGGGGAAAGTAARAGAACAAAAATAATTATATTTTAATAAAAGACATCTCCCAGGCCACTGTGTCCTAGCATAGCAGGTCCTTTTCTATACTTTTGTTTCAAGTTCTAATGCTCAGTTATGGCATTTCTTAACTCTTTGGGGACTTTRGGATATTTTTTACTTTTCACCAGCTTTGTARTCTGACTGTTGGTCTACATGGCTTYTCCAGGTTTTCTGCTCTCTTGCTCCTTAAATATTAGATCAGCTTTGCTGCTTTACCTTTTGCACCCCTGAAGCTTCTGTTCCCCAAGAATGATCAGAGCAAGTCCTGCTAGCGGGGGAATTTCTTTGAGAGAAAGCCCAAAGTGCTGAGTTACTCTTTCACAGAGACACGATACACATTTCATAACAAACTACAAACAAACAAACCAGACGCCAGCTCCTAAATTATACACACATGTATATATTTGAGCTCATTAAATCATCTCCTTCATGGCACATTCRCAAGCTTGTCTTCATGTTGAGCATTTACATGCACAGAGACCCCTTTCTCTGAAGTACTAAGCAGAAATCTCTTGAGATTTTKCACTTTGTATTGCTATGCTGTAAAGTAACTGTTCTTGACAACTGAAGTGTGGCATGTACAATATTTTTACTTGGCTTTTTCATATGGCTTTCCAATGGTAAGAAAAGATGCCTCTTATGAAGTATGRCTATTTTTTTAATACAAATATCAGTGGATCATAGATACACAGKACAAAAAGGGAAGATCCTCTTAGAAAGTAATTTGGGCTTTGTCTATTTCATCTGACATGTATAGCAAATTTTATGTTTTACTGCAAATTAGCTTAGAGAATTTGTTCTCATATCAGTGCCTGCACAACCTTCATTGTTAGGATTCTGTTTTATTTATCTCTTTCTGCATCTCCCTCATACACTTGAACTATTTTTAAATCCTCTTTATGTGTTATTATTTATTATTTAAGCTCAGCTGTCTTATTTAGCACTTTAAAAATCTTTTGGAATGCAATCTGTGCACATGTCACTTTTGAAAATTAAACTGTTTACTCATCATAAGATCTACATCCCAGGACTTTAATACTTCATACCAAATACAATCAACACTTCCTACCAAACACTGGAATAAGTATTTTTAAATATCAGTGTGCACACATTTATCAATCTACTTTTCCCTAGAAATCTCTTGCTGAGGCCTACTTTAATAGAATTAGAGAAAAAACTTAGAGAGAGACTTGAAAACTAAATGGCATACATTGTTAATTTTCATGCATCTCTCCAGACCAAGTGTGGAAAGCATGGTGCAAACTTTGACTCAGGATCATAATACAATGCCATAAWTCAGAAACTTTGTTGCTGTACCTATTTCATGAAAGCTTTCAAATACATATGGACTTTTATGTTAATTCAGTACGAACTGCAGAGAAAAGCTCATCTATAATATGTCTTCTATTACRTATATAAATAAAATTATATTTCAAAAACGCAAAAAAACAACAACAAAAAAAACACCCCAAAAAAGCCCAGAGCCACACCTGTGAGTGACCAGAGCCTTGTGAGATAACATGTTACTTATTAAGAAGTGTAATATTTCTTATTGGATCCAGTAATTAGTCCTGTTCACACATAGATATGAAATGTAAATATCCATGGCATATAGAAGTTCCAATTACTCCTTTTATTCCATATTCAAACCATAACAAAAGAGAATTATTCATATGCTGCAAGATGATATAACTTGGATGTYTTTCAGAGATGACTAGCAGAATGTAGCACAACTATGCACGTGTCAGAAGACATACTTTTAATTCCAAGAATGGAAAAAAAWCCTCAAACAAACCAACAGCGAAGTCTGATTTTGATAGGTCTACTCTTTTAGTCTGTAAAATAGAAAATAATGCCAACAGAATCCATACAACGTACACTTTAATCTCTGCTTTCATATGTTAATATATTCTGTGATGCTCTTCACCTTGGCAGTCCAACTTGGGTATGATCAAAATAGACARCGTGCATTAACTGACTGGTCTGATCAAATGTGGAAAACATGACATTTATTTTCAAGAGGCAAAATTCATGCTGAAATAACTAGTARCATATACTGTGATCTTTTTCATTTAGATTTCAGAACCAGCATTTCAAGCAGAATTTGCTTGCAAACTGCTTTTCATTAAAGGGGAGGTTTTATTCAAAGCACACGGTAAAGAATTTTGAAAAGCTTGAAGTTAGACTAGAACAGAAAAAWTCTTGTTGAAGTAAGTATGAAAATGAACAACACCACTCATGGTATTCTCTTAATAGCTAGTATGATGCAAAGTTTCCATTGCATTGTTTTCTACTAGATTTTAAAAATTCAGATGTTTAATTCTCATCAATTTTACATGGATAAATACCTCTTGAAATCAGAAAACACAGCTCCTCTTCCGGATTCCAGTCTTTTGCTTCATTGTGGGATTATAGTAAGCATCAGTAACAGCAGTTCTTAATCCATTTATTCAACTTTCATTKCCTTCTAACAAAGCAAGTAGTTCTTACATCATACCCTTACCCCTTGCCCTTGAATGTCCCATAATTATACTCACTCAGTACTTAACAAGATTGTCTTTGGCTTTTTCTCTTCCTCCTGACCATTGAATTATACTGTTTAATAACATATTTCCAGACCTTTAGCCTTCCAAATACTCCTCACCTTTCATTTAATCTCCCTTGTTTAGTGTGTTCTYTAATAGTAGTCATTACCATAAGATAATTATACTGAGTCTGCATAGATGAACATACTTACACATTTCTAACTTGCTTGTGTATTTCCTTTTAATTAAGTATTTAATACTTGCTGTCTTTTTAGACCAAACCAAGGGAATAGAAGATGATTTGTTCATATGCTGATTTTTTTTTCAGTATCTTTTCTGATAACCCAATCTCTTCTCATTTCTCTAGCTTGCACTTATCTTAAAACACAATCATATCTTAAAATATTCCTTAGCAATGTCATCCATGTTCATGTCCCTTTTTTGTGCAATATACCTATCTGCAAAATTATTCTTTTCCTCATAAATAGTGGTTCTCTTCCCTTCAGAATACATCAACTTTACTCACTCATCTCTCCTTGTGCTCATTGCGTGTTTCTGCAAAACCTTTTTCTGTTCATGATCTTTCATCATCAGACCGTGATTGCCAGCAAAGAGCAGTTATTTTTCATGCTGACCATAAATCAGTATGGACTGCTCGCTAATTCATTTCTGTTTTGCTGGGTTCTCTTTCTGTTCACTTGTATTATAATCAACTTCATTTTTATGGTTCCTATATGATCATACTTRTTAGCACTTCAAAGAACCTACTGGAATGCAACAAGGATAGATTTCRCGGTGATGTGAACCCATCCCTATGTTGTGAATCCTTTTCTTCTGCTATCAACCTTACCCAGTTTAGGATACGATTTTTAATTAATTAATAATTAATTTCTAAACCACCTCAATTTCTCCATAATTTTAATTGTCCTGACATGCCTCACCCCCAGATCTTTGAGCCCATTTACAAAACTGAGAATAGGATGCTGTCATCAGGTGTAATGACTGCATTTTACTTYGGAGTGTGTTTGAAATTTACCTTTTAACTTCTTCTCATAATGTCTCAATTCTCTTTAATTTATGCTTTTCCTTTTCCCATAATGTCTCTTTTCTGCATAAAAAGAGCTTCCTTTCACTAATTTTAACTTGCAATAAAAYAAAGTTTATTGACTTTTTCATATGAGTACAAATAGGAAAGGCAATCATCTCCTTTAATGCACTGGACTTRGCTCCTTCCTACTCTTCACCTTTTTGTCTTCCTTCCTCAGGCATCCAGCAGCTTGCATGTTTCTTTCTTACTCTATTGTGTTTTCATATGAAAAGACTGGTGACTTTTACAGTGAGGACACTCACTGGTGTCCMTTCCTACCAGAACATTAGAACCTGCTCTTCCTATGCAAGTCTCCTGTTTCCCTGAGCTGGCATGGGAAGGGTACATAAAAG
Organism: Malurus melanocephalus; assembly: GCF_030028575.1. Classification (NCBI taxonomy): domain Eukaryota; kingdom Metazoa; phylum Chordata; class Aves; order Passeriformes; family Maluridae; genus Malurus; species Malurus melanocephalus. The sequence goes on from NW_026623235.1 coordinate 1,623,678, forward strand.
CAGCAGCCCTGCCCCACAGCACAGCAGGACAGAGGGGCACTGCACCGGGGCAGCAGCTCACAATGGGGTAGGAACCCCTGCCAGCCACAAGCCATTAGAGCTGCTGCTTCAGAAAAGGTTCTYGTGTGTTCCTACAGATCTCCTTGCCTGTTTAACTCAATACAGTGTACTTCAAAGAATCCTCATTTCTATCTCAGCTCCAATAGCAGCTTTTATAATGAGCTCTATGTCTACTGAGCAAAGTTTTAATATTTTGCCCGACCACATACAATTCTTATTGTCTTGTGTTTTAAGTTCCCAAAGTAMTAAAAMCCKAGAATCATAAAATRGTTWGGGTTGGAAGWGACCTTAAAGATCATTTGTTTCCAAACCCCTGCTGTGRGCAGGGACATCTTCCATTAGACCAGATTGCCCAGCCTGGCTTTGAACATTACAAGGATGGAAAATCCACTACTTGGG
>NW_026623235.1:1624457-1628911 GCF_030028575.1 Malurus melanocephalus
TTATTTCCTTGATTTTAAATCATTTTCTTTAGCCCAAGGAAATCTCAGACATAATTAATAAAGCCTAATAACAAAAACAAACAAACAAACCTTTTGTGTTTGTAAAGTGCACAAAATAAGAAGAACATTGAAGCTCCTCTGTGAAAATCAACTCTTAGTAGTTCAAATTATTTTAATATTTCTTAACTAAATTGTGATTTTTATTTCAGTTTGTTCTTAAAAGCATTTGGTTTCTCAAACAAGACATTTGGATGTCTATTCTCTGCACAACTTACTGGAAATTGGGGCACTATGAAGTTTAAATATCATGAAGTTTTCAAAAGAAGTTTAAGGGTTTTTTATCTGTGCTGTGTATCATTTTAAGGCTATGAGAAAAGATACTATTTGACAAATAACTGAGTAAGATAGATTGTCTTGCCCTTACATAAGCTATAACAAGATACCAAAATGACTTTTCCAATCTTTTGGTAGGGTTGACTGGAAACTGTATAACTTAATCAGTGGAACTAGTACAGAAAACCAGTCAAAAAGAAGCRATCACCGTATTATCACCACATTTGAAACACTTTCAAGGTATACTGCTTTTCTTCCAGAGAGTAATTTCTTATCTGTTTCAGACACATTTTCTGAAAGAGGTTTAAAAATATATTTTAGCCTTGTCTTCCACTTGTCTTAGTTGTGAAAACTACTAGAAGGACAAAAGTTTTTGTTCCCTCCCATCAACACTGAGTATGTTACTTCTTCAAAGAAACATAAGGTCTAAAAATCAGTAAGACTTCTATTCTGTGTTCACACAGAATACATCCTGAGGAACAGAAGGCTTAAAATGAAAGGGTGGTAAAATGAGCAACTGGATCTCATGTAACAAAAGTACCCATCCCATTTTTATTACATGTACTGAAATCAATATTTATTGCCATTGTTTGTATTTCTTGYTCTACAACAGAAAACTGTCATTTCRTATAACTGAAAACAAAGAGGGTTTAACTTCAATAGTGTCATCAGTCTTTGAGGAATTTTTTTAAAAAGATGAAACATAAATCTAACAAACTCTAAGTCATTCAACAAAAGATTATCCCCTTCACAGGAAAATAGAGAGGTTTTTACCTCACATTTAGGCATTTAATTATTTTGGTTTACACATAACTCTCTGACATGGAATAGTCTTCTGCTTCTATTTTAAAAGCATTGCTARCACCAACATAGATGAAATACTGGTTTCAACAAAGTCAGCTGAAATACACCGAAGATTTTATCCTCAACATGTAATTAACTTTCCTTCTAAGAATATTTCAATACTTGTCTATTCCTCATATAATATTTCAGTGCCTTGTAGACAAGAGTTCATCTGTTCCCAAACAACAGCCTCCTTGCTCATGCAGCCAGATAAGGGTAATCACTCAGATGTGACAAGCATCTGGGCAACAGAAAGAGACATAAAAACAACAGAGGACATTTGGAATCTCATCACAGAACAAATTAAAAATACTCTCTGGGATTGAAATCCCGCCATATTTAATACCCCTCATACATGGTAGCATGACAGACTAGCAGGGCAACCACATTTTTTGCTTGGGGAGAATGTGGATAAATACTAAAGGGTTTTTTTTTAAGATAATTGGGATTTCAAATTATGGGATTTATCATCTCAGTGCCATTTGGCCATCCTGCTTCTCTCTCCTGTGTTTAAGAATAAACCTTTTGAGCTATGACTTCCTCCATTTAGGAGAATTAACTGAGAAAATTGTCTTCATCAGTATTCTGAGCCTGCACTCTTTTCCTTGTCTACCTGCTCTTCCATCAGTTCTTCCACCTGAAAAGGGAAAAGTAACCAGCAGCATACAATCATAAATTTTATCAGGAATCTTTCCAGCAGTCCTAACAAGAACGCCATATCAGAGGCATGTCTGAAAATGAATTCATGCAAATTTTCTGTTTGATAACATAGGAAATTTACTCTGTGGAAAAGATATGAACAGAGATTTCCATTGCAAAGATAAGTTGTTGAAAGAATTATATTTATTTTATATTTCCTTTTCACTGTTCCTTTTTCTGCAAAGCTGACCACATGTCCAAAGATTTTTACAGCTTTTTTATTTGCTGTCTTTTTTATTTCAAATATGTGATCTGAGAAACTGTTAATTTCATAATTAAATTGTGATATTTTTAAAGTTAGCTTTGAACCACCTCCTAGACTTCAAGTCAAAATGACAGGGCTGACCACTCAAAGAATATGAACTGGTAATAGTTTTGAAGTATTATGTTCTTTTAAAAATAAAATCTTGACTTGCACAGATTTTCTAATTGATTTTCAACTAAAATACCTTAGAGTAAAATTTTYATTTTATTAAAATATGACAAGTAGTCAGGTCTTTTTGTGAGAACTTCATGAAGACAATTTTGACACAACCACTGCAGTAGCAGGTCAAACTATAGTAGTTTATAATTAACTTTGTGTTTTTGGGTCTCTAAGATATAAATAAATAACAAGGCTTGGAGAAGTTTTATTTGCAAAAATATAAGGAGTAAATTAAGCTTTCCATATCAGAATAATTAATTAACAATACTGTAAATTTGTTAAATAAGAGAATTCTTAATTAAGGGAAGCAATCATTTAATGATGTGTTTGAAGAGTCTTTGCTCTTGATAATAGTGGAATATGAGGAAATACCYCTATAAAATAAGGATTGAAACAAAAGTAACTTCTGAGGAAATTAAGATATATTTAGTACTATAGTTCTAAATTAAAATTCAAATGTCCCATAGCATTAATTAGTTTTCAAATTAATTGTAATGTGACAGGAAAATGGACAATATAATGCTGAGCTGAGTTCCCTGAATGTAAGGTCCTTTGGCACACACAGTAAACCTCTGTCATTAGACACCTGGTTCATTAAAATCAAGGATCTGGGATATGGACCTCTCTAAAGAGATTTACACAGAGATATAATCCAGTGAAGAGAAGAAAAAAAAAGGAGGAGAGAGGAGGAGGGCAGGGGAAGGGAAGGGAAGGGAAGGGAAGGGAAGGGAAGGGAAGGGAAGGGAAGGGAAGGGAAGCAGTTACAGTATATTTCCTCTGGTATTCAAAATCCTGCGGCAGTTTCAGGTAAATAACAGAACAGATGATTGTAAGTCTAAGTAATCTGCTGAAATTCTGCTGAAAAATCTGCTGAAAAATATATAGGTTTAAGTTCCCATAAACCTTCTAAAACATCATAGATTTAGACAAATTCAAAAAAGGAGTAGGGAGAAGGGGTAAAAAAAGTCAGAATGGGGATAATGTTTTTAATAAGCATTCAGATAGGAAATATGAACTATCAAATAAAATGCTGGTTTGAAGTGACTTCAATAAGACTAGGAAATAATTTGAAGACTCAGTGCTTCAAATAGGAGGACAAAATTAAGGCTCTGTTTAAAGTTTYTGCCAATAGAAATTGAATGTAGGAATGCCTCAGTATTTACTGTGCACTACCACAGATGATTTTCCTATATTCAGTTTCCTTTTCCCAAAAAGTAAAATACAGCCTTTTAAAGCAGCTCAGATTACTTCAGGCATGAAGAGTCTAGAAAGTCTCCACATTTACTTACAGTGATGACCTTCAGAAGAAATATAATTTAAAAACCTGAAAAACATTCCTGCTTTAGATCACATGGAAATTCAGACCTTTGAAACTCTGCTATAAACTTGAGAAGAAAAAATTACCTGACTGCTGTTTTATGCTTCTGAAGAATTACCTTCTCCCGTGAAATGTCAGCTTTCACAGTGGAAAATATAAAAACTTGATGCCAATACCTACTCTGATGCCATTACTGTGGGGTTTGGAACTATTGTACCAAATACACTCCATGTACTCTACAACAACCTAAATTATCCAAGGGCAGCAAAATTAAAATTCTATTCAGAATTAAATGAAGCATCAGCAGGGAAAGCCAACTATAGTCTTTGGTATACTCCAGACTCCAGGGAGTTTTCTGCTTTTCATTTTCTAGACCACATAATAGCGAGAAAAACTCCAAAACCAATTCAAAGAGACACAGAATATACAAAGGTCAGCTGAATGGAAGGAGATCAGGAGAACTTCTCATGAAGGATTTAAYATTATGGGACAGTTTCTGTCAGTTCTTAAAAAGGAAGGAAGCACAGTTCAAACATCTTGAAAAAGTGTAAACATCTTTTACGAACAAAAATGGATTATGTCTTCATTTACTCTTAACGTTTCTAAAACCTGTAATTTTTGATTGAAGCAGCCTCTTAATATATTAAAAAAATAATTATGCTCATCTAAAAATCTACAGACTGCTATGATTTTTTGAATGGTTTCAGRGGTCTGAAACCAAAGGTAATTTTTCAGGTTCTGCTCAATTTTGAATTGAATTAATTCACGTTGTATGTTTCTGAATTTGCAGAAGGTCAAAGTATAAACATTTTTACCATTTACTTCTGTGTGTCACAA
>NW_026623235.1:1632376-1639686 GCF_030028575.1 Malurus melanocephalus
TTTTTTTTTTTTTTTTTTTTTTTTTTTTTTTTTTTGGTATCATAAGCCAGAATCTAAATTTCAGTGGTCCATGTAGGTAATTTAGACTAAAGACCAAAAATAAGGTAAAGATTGCTGTTATTTACTGAGATATCTGAGCTTGTAAGAATTTTAATGGTACCTCATTTACTGATATAATGAAAACAATAACTTTAGTATTATCAATATTTATATGTTATATATTTTATGTATTATATATTATATATTTATTATATACTATATATAATATTATATATTATTTATTGTGTAGATTTATATTTCCCCATTAATTATTTCCATTTAGAAAGCAAACATCATCACCAGGGAGTTTGGTTTTAGCATATGTATGGCAAGCTGTTAGGAACTGATGTAGGTAACCACGTTTTAAGCATCGGCCAATAAGTAGTAGCCCATGGCAGCTGTTCTTACATAAATGGATCCATTAACCCCAGCTGATTATGCCAGCCTACCATGAGAGGTAAACATCACCATGTAGAGTCTTTGCCATCAAGGAAAAAGTAATTGTCTCTCTACCTGTTTTGATACAGCTTGAAGCTACACAATGACCATTTGCAGAAAAGGAAAGAGTGATAAATATTCAATGGTACCATTGGTGTCTTCTTTTCCCTGCTCCATTGAAAATGGCAAACAGAGAAACAACAAAAAAAAACAAACCAAAAACAATCATGCCAGTTCAGCATCAAAGAAAAATCCATTTGATCTCCAGAACTGACTGGTTGCTGTTTTCCATATTCCCACCAACAACATCCTCAAGTGGACATGCAGAACAAGGACAAAAASGTCATGTGAAAGTCAGAATTAAGAAAGGAGTTTATACAAAATGTTATATGATGTAGAAAAAAACCCAAAAGAAAAAAGGCCAACATCATAGCAYTGAAATAACAGAAACAGGAATTAAAAATATTTAGGTAAATAGTTCTTACTTGGACTGCATAGTTTAACTTGGAATGTAAAATTGCTTTAGAGGACAGAGGACAGTTATACCATTTTGTTTTTAAAAATAATTTCTGTAAATAGCACTGAGATATTTGTTATAATGAGATATGAGATATAAATTGTACTGAGATGYTGTTAGCGAAATGTCTTCATGTTCATTTACATGGGACAGTGAAATTTGGCACATTATTTACTTTCTACCATAGCTGCTGATTGGAATTTGGTGCTAGGTATTGTGTATTCATTAATGCCTCTTACATGCTATCACACTAAAACTACTCCCATGCAAACAATTAATGCATGGGAAAAATGTAGATGTCGAGACTGAGTCCTTCTTGAGTTTCAGCATATTTCAGCGCCAAAAAAAAAAAAAAAAAAAAAAAAAGCTAATTATTTCTTGAGACTTAATGACAATTTGTTATGTAATAGCCCAAGGCACAGTCTTGGACATCCAGTTCCTCCTTCCCAATCATTAATACTCAGCAGGGTCCAGTGTTTTTCCTGATCAAGTAAGCAAAACACATCATTTTCTATTAAATTGAGTGACTTTGCATCTTTAATTGATGTGTTCCCAGGTTTTAGCTTATTTCACCTTTTGGCAACTGTTACTCCAAGTGTCTCATCCATTTTGCGGTACTGATGTTTGCTTTCAGTAGCTAATATTTCTGAAATTAATCAGTACCTTACATTTTWAAAAAAATTGCTGGTAATATTGCCAGTGGCTTATCATGAATAATCATCCCCTCTGACATGACAAACTAGCTCTAACAGGAAAGCTATTACTTTGAAACAAATTGTACTGCATTGAATTATTCCCAGTAGTAAAGAATCTCAGCAGAGTATTAAAGCTTGCTCAATTGAAAACAATGAGGAGAGAGACCTTTGTGTCTTTCTTAGGTCATATTCTATTTATTAAATATGAGATARTAGCAGTGTCTTAGCTAACAAAACTTTCAGGAGGGACACACTTATTTTACTTTGTTTTATATTTTGGCATTAAAAAATAAGCATTGGATCCTCTTGGAACCTTAGTATAAGTTTTAGGAACCTCACCTATTTTTTACACTCTTTTTTACGCTCTTTTCTTTCCCTAAATCAAAGCTATGTTACTGTTTGTTACCGATTCCCTACTTCTTTGCAGCAAAGGAAAATGTCTGCTTATAAGAGAGCAAATATGAATATAGAGAGAGCCTTTTTCATGGGAAATGCTTTGAAAATATTTGATTTCTGTATATATGTATGTGTGACAATGCAGGCAGACAGACGGAGAGATACGAAGGCAGGAAACACACATAACTTATAACACTTCTCTAGGAAATTAAATATTTTTTTTAATAGCCCACAATGATCACTGTGATGAGGAAATGCTCAGTCTCACCCTGTTTATGGTGTAGGAGTGGAATGTGGATTGAGTTTTGGTAAAAAAWAATACCAGAGAAGAGGGGAATGGTAAAAGATTGCACCAGAGTCAAAAAGTTTTGATAATATCAAAGAACCGATTTCAGAGGAGATGTGACCACCTTGTGTGGCGCTTGGCGCTGTGTCTTGAGATGATTGGTGCAGGTGGAAGCATGATTAATTGAAATGTTTGGATATAACTATTTATCTCTTCTTTTTTTCTTTCCATGTAATAAAAATTTGTTAAAACAAATATATTCAAATACATTTTTATTAGGGTTTGTTAGTGCCAACATGAACTTCTTGTTCTAACTAAGAGTGGCATCCCATCTAATACCTACCTGTTCACAGTAATTACTGGGGTATACTAAACTCAATTTCAAGTCCTTGATCTCTGTGTTCTCCCAATTTGTGTCTCCCAATTAATGTTCTCCCAATTTATACTCCCACAGAGTATGGGACATGGGTTAATTGCAAGTCAGCTTCATGTTCATGTCTTCTAGAGAATCTTAGATCTCATTAAAGTTTTACTTAGGATCAAATCCAAATTTGCAAATTGTGTTTCTGTAAAGGCAGATTTATTTTTCATCCTTAACTGTATGTCCAGTAAATTTTCTGCCAATGTAGCCAGAATCCTCTAGCTACTGAATGCAGTCCAGGGGTTTAAGTAATTTTTATGTTCCAGTACTGACATTTATTCTTATCTCATCTGCTTACAAATGAGACATAAAGAGCAGGATTTGATTAAATGTGGGTGTCCTAACAGCAAGGCTCCTGTTTTAAATGTCCTAACAGCAAGGCTCCTGTTGTTTTCAGTGGAGTCCTGGACGATAGATTTAGTGATGCTTTAGTCTGATATATATCAGACTGCAATCAAATAAACTGACTCCACACAGTTTCTGTCAGCTATAACAGAAATTTAAATATAGAGTTCAACTTAGACACTTTTCCACAGTATTCTTTCAAGTGGAAGAATCCTGCCTAAGGACCATGAACATCTATAGTTTAGGTCTTTCCAATTGTTAAATTATTGACTTTTTTCTTCACAAGACAAGGACAGGAGGAAATTCAGGGAAAAGTGGACGATTGCTTATAATCCTCAGTATTTACTTGTAATTTTACCAGTGAGGATGATAGTATTTCTCTTCCTCTGCCTTTTTCAGAAAGAGATGAAAGCCAGGTACCTGAACAGTGCATACTCAATGTCTGGTCTCCATTTCCTATTTGCACATTACAACTCAGAGCTGCCATTGTTGCTGCCATCACTGTAGTATGTGCAGAAGAATGCAACATGGCCAGCATAGCAAGGAGAAACCTCTCAGCATTTTCCAACAGTATAATTGAAGTCCTCATGTCTTTGTAATGGCAGGACCATCAAGCTGGTTTGTTTCAATTCCATGAAACAATTCTCCCCCAGATCCAAGAAGTGCAGAAGGTAAGTAGGCTGCTCTCAACTGCTCTCAATGTCAAATCCTAAAATCAGATCTTTCTGTGCAGAAGGTGGAGTTGATGGAGAGATGGTAGTGAAGAGAAGAGTGTGCAACARCAATGCTGCTTAATCAGCTCTTCTGGAGAAACTGAAAATTGTATCAGCTCTGCAGCTGCTGCAAATGAATGCTCTGCACTGGGTTTCTTTTAAGAGTGCCCCAGCTCATGTTACACCAGTGAGCAACAGCAACAGCCCTATGGGAACAACCTGAAACATTSAAACGAGTGCCAGAGAGCAAGAATAGCACTCACTGAAAAACATCTTAGCAGGAACCCTCTGTCTCCTTCCTTCCCACACAAAGTATTTTCTTTTCTTACGAAACTTTTGTATTGGTGCAAAATGTGATGGTGCAATAATGAATTTTAATTAGCCCTTATTGTGACAATAGAAGTTTCTTCAGGAGTAAGGGGTGGTATAATCTTCTCCCTTATTTACTATCTCTATAATTAGGACTATGTGATTATGCTAACAGTGCAGTGAAGCAAAAATGAAATCCATCCAGTATGAATAATTTACCAAGTCTGCATGGAAATCACAGAATTTTCAAACAAAACATAATTATATTTTTATGTTTCTCTTAATTACTTTGTTGCAATTTGAGGGATGCAACTAACGCACAGATACACACTTAACACACTGTAATAAGCTGAAGTCAATGCACAGTGAGCTCAACTTCCAGAAAAAAAGCACTTCTTTGGTGTAAAGGATGTATTTGTTGAATTATGGTGGCAAATATTATGGCATATGACTGATGCTGCAGGGATGGGAATRCAACTGCTGCTCAGTGCATTCGAAAATCCAGATTGCTAGGCTGTAATTGTGTCCTACTAAGACAGTGTGATTGTTAATCCTGGAAAGGCTTTTTGAATATGTAATATGAACTGCTATATCACAGCTAAACACTGATCTGAGTTGATTAATAGAGTAACTCTTAGAACTCACCAGAAAGCTTAGAGAGGATTTTTATATTAAAAAATAGGTATCTTCATGCATGAATTCTGGAACTTTTTTCAAACCTTAGAAGTTCATTAAAGCTCTCTGAAAGTTCATAATATGTGCAATAAGAAAATTCAGAGGACTTCTCAATACTTCAAAGACAAAAATGATCACCACTCCAAGACATTAACCTTCAAAAAAAAAAAAAAAAAAAAAAAAAAAAAAAAAAAAAAAAAAAAAAAAAAGATACTAGAGTGTAGTTTCTATCTTTGTCTGACAAATGTTATAAGAACAAAAGGAGGAAACAGAATCAATGTTGTGATTTAATTTTTTTAGAGCCACTGCATTTAACATATTAGCCACCAAATGAAACCAACCCATTGGCTTCTATTTAATTTTAAATAGAAGATTAAATACAAAAAATGTATATACCTAATATTCAGAAACATTGAGAAAAAGGCTGTTCCTGATAAGAATGAGACTGTTTACATGAAAAGTCAATATAATTTTAGTTTTCATTTCAGAAAATGTGGGACTTTGTCTAGATCTTGTTTTCTTTTTATACTTGGTGATTCTGTTCACAAAACAAAAAAATCTTCACTTGTGCACAAAACCCATATAGTCCAGCAGGAATTTTAAAATAAGGAACAAACTCCAACCCTATCCATCTCATATAATATATAGTTTAGCAACATTTGAGGTATAATTCAGAATTATATTCAGCATGGAGAAAATCTGAAGATTTAAGTTACTTCCTTTTTTGTACTCTATCAACACCATAGAAAAATCAGTATTTATTCTTTCTTGTCAAAACCAATCTATCATTAATTGTGGATAACACCTTCCTACATGGTCCCATTCAACAAAACAATTATGCAAACTCTCGACATGAGACATTCTATTGTGTTTTGCCTCTAGCTTTGATTATTACTTTCCTTTTATAAATCTGTAATCCTAAATGTTCACAGGGTTAATGAGCCCATACAGACTCATAAACAGCAAGAATAATTGAAATAATCTATTTAAAATTGTTCATGCCTCTATGAAATTCTGAATTGATGTTTTTCATGTGAGCATGAGGAAATCAAAACAACTTGTTTCCTGCAATTCACAACCAACTAAAGATTGTGGTTTTAGAAAGTTGCGAGATATAGATTTCATTTTAATTTAAAATCCATAAATATTGAAGGTTCTAATATTATATGAAACCCATACTTTGGAAAAAATACCAGGTGATTGCAGCCTGCTTAACCGATTTCCTTCCAAGTGTTAAACACTGTACTAAATACATCTCAAATTTTAAAATAACACAGCACTCAGTTTGTGCCATCCATAAAAGGCATTTCTTTAATGATCATTTAAGTACAAATATTCTTTTTCAGTTACCTTAATATATGGCAAACAATACAAGAAAAAAAAAAAGATTTTATTACTTATTGAGAGTTTCTATATTATCATTATATTTTATAATTAATTCAAATTAGGACATCAAATATTAAAATTCCCATATAATGGGAAAATTGTAAAGATTGTTATATTTGTATCAGTGTATGATGGACAATATTTTAACAAAACATCTTGGTAACACTGTTTTCCTATTTACTACTTCGTTTTGTTTAATTTCATACTTGTTGAAATCAGCTACTCAATTTTGTTTTGGTACTTGCTTCTAGCTTCTGCATGACTTCTTTTCTCACACAAGACTTCATCATAACAAATTCTATACTGCATTTTTGGATAATTTGTTTAAGTACTATTTCTCTAATCTTCATGGGGAAATGAAAAAAAAAWTAGTGGAGGTAAGCAGTTTTAGGAATGAGATAAAAAAGAACATTAATGATTCATCAGCAATTATTTTAAAAACACATAATCAGAGAAAACATCTCTTAATCTGCCTTTTGAACTTCATGTTATGGGAATTTATTGCTTACTTAAGCTAGTAACCTTTCTGTGGCTTGCATTACCTGCTACAGGGGAAGATGACATTGAGATAATGTCAAGAAACATGCTGGAATATTCCRTCTGGTTACAAGATTTGCAAAATGCCTAAGGAATAATGCAGAAGCATTAGCTACAGTTAGCCTTCTCATTAGTCCCCGGATGTCAAAAAAAATTAAATCTTAACAACAGGTAAATATAAACATATCCCTGAGAGTTTTACACTTCAATGACTGACCCAGAATCAGGAAGATTATTACAGCTAATGAGCTCAGGAAAGATGAAAGAACACTTAAAGATTTACACTGAGCTGTTACTGGGTTAACAAATTATGACATTTCTGGTCACTTTTCTTTTTAATTTTCTTTAACTTAATGTTCCTTTGGATTCTATATGGCAAAACATTTATATAAAATGTTAAGACAAAGGAGTTCATAGATCATTACCATTAATTCATAAGGATCAGACCTAACTGATAACAGAGTGACATAGCGACATTGACTTTGAACTAAGATAATCATTGCCACCTTGCCTTAGGGAAAAAAAAAAAAAGATACTAGAGTGTAGTTTCTAT
>NW_026623235.1:1640110-1690295 GCF_030028575.1 Malurus melanocephalus
ACATTTCAGACAATGAGTTAGATAGCATTATCATTTCAACAAGAGTACTAAGGAAAACTGGTAGCTGAAGTGCCATTCGTACTTTGGTTTTTGGAAAACTCATAAAAATAATAATGAAAGTCATGACATTCAGAAGAGCATAATCCAGATAGTAAGAAGGAAAAAAAATTGTATTTGAAGATCAGTCTTCAAGTAAGTGCCACAGAGGAGAAAGAGCAGGTATGCTTTATCTGAATGCCCAAAATGCTTTGGACAAAATCCTTTACAAAATCTTAGAAGACCATAAATTGATCAGCAAACCAGGGTGAAAGATTATATATTGATCCAGATGGTAGTAAGGAGGTGAATAGAAATATTTGTACATATTTCACATATTTCACATATTTGATCATATTTATTATGATGGCATCTAGGTTCAAAGAATTATCTAGGTTGGAGAAGACCTCTAAGATCATTGAGTCCAACTGTTAAAMYATTACTGTCAAGGCCACCGCTAAASCATATCTTTAAACATCACATCTACCGCCACTTCTATACATACTTTATACATCTCCTGGGATGCTGACTCCCCAAACTCTCTGGGCAGCCTCTTCCAATGCTTGACAACCATTCTGGGTAAGAAATTTTTCCTTATATGCCATGTAAACCTCCCCTGACTCAACTTGAGGACATTTTGTATTGACCTCTCAAGTGTTACTTGGAAGAAGAGACTGGCTCCCACCTCACTGCAGCCTCTTTCAGGGAGCTGTAAAAAGCCACAAGGTCACCCTGAGCCTCCTTTTCTCCAGACTAAACACTCCCAGCTCCCTCAGCAGCTCCTTATAAGACTCCAGCCCTTTCACCAGCTCTATTTCCCTTCTCTGGACACATTGCAGCACCTCAATATCATTCTTGTAGTGAGGGGACCAAAATCGAACACAGGATTCGAGGTGTGACCTCCCCAGTGCTGAGTACAGGGGCATCATCAGCGCCTTAGCACGAGTGGCCTCACTATTGCTGGTACATTTGGATGCCATTGCCCTTCTTGGCCACCTGGGCACACCCTGGTTCATCTTCAATCTCAGGTTCTCACAGAAGAAGATGARGTCAGTCAAGGAGGACCTGCCTTTCTCAAACCCCCACTGACTGGGGCTCTTTCTCTGTCGTGCTGCGTCATGACACTGACCATGATCTGCTCCAGGACCTTCCCTGTCACAGGAGTCAGACTGACAAGACTGCACTTCCCTGGATCCTCCTTTTGGCCTTCATTTGAGACAGATGTCACATTGTGCTGTGGTGCAGCATAGCATGTCACTGATCATTTCCTCCTCGATTACAGGAGTTTCATTCTGCTCCCCATTCCTGTGTTCCAGCTCCAGGATCTGCTGGAGAGAGAAAATTGCTCCTACTGTCAAAGACTGAGGCAAAAAAAGTCATTAAGTACCTCAACCTTTTCCTCATCCTTTGTCACTAGATTCTCCCCAGATCCAAAAAAGGATAGAGGTTCTCCTTAGCCCTCCTTTTGTTGCTAATGTGTTTTTAGAAACATTTTCATTATCTTTTACWGCAGTAGCCAGGTTAAGTTTTAGTTGGGCTTTGACCATTCCAKTTTTCTCCCTGCATAAATCCACAATATCCTTGTAGTCCTCCTGAGTTTTCTGGACCTTTTTCCAAAGGTCATAAACTCTGCTTTGATTTCTGAGTTCTAAACAAAGTTCTTTGTTTGTCTAGAATTTTCTTCCCCCTGGCTCATCTTTCAGTGAATGKGGATGGTCTATTTCTGTATMTTTAGKATTTCCTTCTTGAAGARTGTTCAGTCTTCCTGGACTCCTTTGCCCTTCAGGACTACATCACAAAGGATTCTGTCAACCAGTGTCCCAAACAGACCASAGTCTGCCTTTGTGAGGTCCAAGGTGGCAGCTCCATCAGGCCAGTTCCTTACTTCTCTGAAGACAGAAAGCTCAATCATTTCATGATCTCTACATCCAAGATGGTCTCCAACCATCACATCTCCCCACAAATCCTTCATTCTGAAACAGGTTCCTTCCCTAGCTGTGTCCCTCACCAGCTGTGTCAGGAAGTTATCCTCCACAGATACCAGCAATCTCCTAGGCTGTTTCCTCTCTGTTTTATTTTATTTCCAGTAGACATCTGGCAAGTGGAAATGTTACACAAGAGCTACTAATTGTGATAGCTTTCCCAGCTACTTATAGAATATTTCATCCATCTCTTCATCCTGGTTCAGYGGTCTTTAGCAGCCTCCCACTGTGATACCTGCTTTGTTGGCCTTCYCCTGATTTTTACCTGGAAGCACTCAAACCTATTATCAGCAGCAACAAACTCCAGAAAACTGAAACTCTTTTTAACATACRGGGCTACCCCACTGCCTTTCTTTCCTTGCCTATCCCTTCTTAAGAGTTTAGAGCTATCTATGAGCAAAGTAAAAATTTAATTTCATTGTTCAAAATTTGTATGAATGCAGAATACATCCAAAAGTTGGTGTACAAAACACCCACTTGTATCAGTTGTGCAGAGTTTAAAAAGTGGAGAGAAAGAAAGCTGTACTGCAGCTCTTCTTTCTTTAAATGGATAATGATTTTTGAAAAGGGCAAAGGAAGAGATATCAGAATTTTGCAGAGATGAAATCATTTGAGAGACTGAGGATGGGAAAAAACWGGAGGATATTTGTAAGGACCACAAAAAAAGTTTGAAAAAATGAAAGTGGGTGTAMAGAAACATAGCTTGATATGAAATAATTAATTAATTCATTTCTGAATGAAAATTAACTGGTTTAACTGGACATAATTTTGTTTATCTGAATAAAATCTTAATTATACTGAGGTGATGATCTAAATTTTTTTAARTACAAATTTGGGTGAACACACAAAATTCATGTAATATTTTTATTTTGAATSAATGCACATGAAAATTCTTCCCCTGAAATACTAAATCACATTCTTTTCTGATACATATTGGCATAAACCCAGTGAAGCCCAACAATTTACACTGATGTAAGACAGTTGACAACTGTTCAACTACATTCATTTCTCTTTAGATATAATACAGGAGTGATGAGAAAAAAAATGTGCAGAGACACTGTGAGAATGAATGAAAGGAGGCAATTTAAAGGAGATAAATAAGAATAGGGTATAYAAAATGATGGAGTGATTAAATGATAGGTCAGGCAGTTCAGATAAGATGCTCTGAAATTATTATTTTACCTAATTCTTGAATAYTAAAAGAAGATAATTACACATTGTAAAGTTCTGTTTAACCAATGTTCTGTAGAAGTTGTTCATGTCTTTTCTTACATGAATTTAAGAAAAATGCAAGATAAGCTAACTCAATGGAAAGAAAATAGCTCCCACAATTATTACACAGGCATACAGAAGTCATGGTCCAGATGCTCGTATCTATCACTACATCAAGTGRTCACAAAATTGCAGCCACTGAATTTTCCAGTATAATTTCTCTAGTTTTGTGATTTCTAAGATTAAAAAAGATACCAAAGCCCTGTCTTCAGAAATCTTTTCCTTCCCAAATAATAAATGAAACACAACTACTGTGACTACGCCAGTCTCTGAATCTCTGTATACTGTTAATCAACTCAATGGAAGATAATGGAATAAAATACCAGCTCATATGTTTATCCTATATTTCTTCTCTCTATTCATGTCATACCACATTACTGTACAAGCCTACAGAGTCACTTTGATGGTTGCCACTGCCATTTTATGATCTGTACACCTATTTCTTTTAGGTTTTTTTTTCCTTAGTAAATACTGTGTTATATTTTTTGGATTGTGATTCCCTTTTTGTTAGCCAAATATATTTATCTGTATTTTTTTAGATAACTTTATTCTATAAAGTTATAAAAAGAGATGCCTTCTCTTTTTCTTACTGTTGCATACAATCCTCCCAACCAAATGGCAAAGGTGCTCCCTGATGGCCTCTCATACAACAAAGGAAATAAAGAATTGGGGGAGAAAATCTTTTGGTRTTGGCAGAAATAATAGGAAAACTTGTGTCTCTGAATTCATCCAGATTCTCATAAACATATAGGAGAAAAAAAAGTTTTAACAAATTTATTCCTTTCTATAAAATCTTGAAGACTTCTAATATACTTTTTCTTCAAAAACACGTATCTTGAAATCTGAGTGAGATTTGACCTTTTCAGTATGAATAACTTTGAACTGGTTTGTGAACCTGCTGTCAGCATTAYCTTTCTGCAATGCCTTCTCTGATTTGAAAGAGAGAGAAAAAAGCAGTTTTATAGTAACTCCTGCAGAATAGGAACATTTGTTTTRGTTTTTCTCCAAGTAATGATTCCACCAACGAACCATGATAAAGACATCAACCCATATCTTCCTACATATAAACAATAGATATCATTATTGTTATTCAGCATATTTTTTTTCTAATGCTATTACCTTTTTGATTTATTTTTGCTCAAGAGAAGATGCAGCATTTTAATTCAAAACTGATTGCGAAAATCTTTTCAGAGAACTGAATAGAGTTTAGCTTGACATTGTTAACATTGTTTTGTCATCACTGTTAATTCTGAAAATATTTCTGAGATAAAACAATTGAGTTTTGGGTTTATGAATTTAAATTGAGAGTGCAGGAAAAGCAGCCAGTTATTAAAAAAAAATCAGTATAAAATTATTTGCTGGAGAAAAAAATATCTGACATGACAAAAATCATATTGCAAAATAATTTCTGTTCAGCCTTGTAGACAAGATTTATTCACAGAAGTATTATGTCAGATAAGGAAAATTATACATTAACATGATTCCTTCTATCATTATAACCTGTAAGAATGGAATATTGCCTTTATAGACTGCTCTGAAAAGATTCAGTCCTTATTTGTTTGGAAGGGGTTTGTTTTTATCTTACCTTTAAGATAATTTTTAAAGCTTGCCTTCAATTTAAAAGTAGAAGGTAGCCTTTGCATTTCTGAAGGATATTGTTTTATACAATGACTATAGCAGATGTTTCTTCATAAGAATTCAGACACATGTCTGACAGAGTAGCATCAGAACTTTATTTTTGTATGAGTTTATGACCAACAAGTTATAAAACCCATTCAGCTCCTCTGCACTAAGAGATCGTTTTGAGGTGGGGAGGATTGGGTAGAGGTGGCAAGGGATTGCTGGATTCTTGATGTCTGAGTTTCTTAGATTAGCCACTGGAGGGATTCACAGTGTCATTCATATTTTATTGTAGAATTTTGTTTTTTAATTGTACGTGGGAACAATAGAAGGATGAAGATTAAACTTTGCACATGATACTGTTTTACTCCAGCTCTACGTTAAAGGTRAAGCTTATTTTAGTCTCTAGAAATTACATAAATCATCATTTCTACTAGATGSGATAGAAGATACATAGAAGATCTATCCTAAAACAATCAAGAATATAAACAGAGCTACAAATAGAGCGCACTGAATAAGATGTAAATTTATGGGGGTAAAGAGAGTTATTTTCAGAAAAGATGCAGTATAATTGAAAGAGATTTTTGCAAGCAACTAGATTGCTTCCATCATATTAACATAAGACAATTTAACTTTTGTGAATGTGTAGAAAGCATACTTGATACAGATCTGCATTCCAATTTAGTAATAATGTTCAAAAAAAAAAAAAAAAAAAAGGGAAATGTAAGATGTTTTGCATAAGAGTCGCTTCGCATTTGAATGCTTGTAAGCRTTTGCTGCTTAAGAGGCGCAGTGTRAGGGCTGCTGGAGGYGCCAGCGGTGCCAGCGGAGCGGGAGGAGCCGCATCCCGGTAAGGGACMCGCTCCATCTGGTGGCTCTCGGGCGCACGGCACGGATGCACAACTGCACTGACTCCCAGCGAAGGGTGCTCTCGCTTTCCTCTGCAAACATACCCTGAGCAGCAGCATCAGTAATATTTGTCAGAAACACACTTTCCGAGATGACATCTGTAACTTCTGCCATCCATAGGATCATATGTTAGAGAAATGATGCACATTTATCCGTTCATAATTGGTAAATCTCTAAGACATCCAGAAGTTGATTATGGATTTATTTCTGTGTCACAGAAATGCTGAAAAATATGAATCAGTCATGTGGAAAAGCTAACAGAGTCCAAAACACCAGAATTATTTGTAAGTCCCCTTCTCTCCAGCTCCTATCACAGTATCTTCCCTTAYCAGAATTAAATAAATTGTTATGGCTATAAAACTTCAACAACCCACACTGTGTAATAGAAATTGTTTGGGAACAGATGTGTTCCTTGTAGCCTTCTACCAATGAGAGCCCTYRTTTCATTYCTTCTCTGTTACATCTGCTAAGAAAAATAATGTTACTGAAGGACCTCAATGCAGCTCTGAGGAAAAAAAAGATTTGTTAACAATAAAGAGCCGCATTTAGTCARCCAAGCAAAAATCTGCATCATTACATCAAATGTCAAAATATCTCCAGACAGAAGTTTCCATGTGTAGATTCTACTTCTGAGTTCTAGGCAAGTGCAGATGCAAAAGTTTCACGTCATGTAGCAAGGGACAAGAGCACTTCAGAGGTAGGACACTGCTAAATGCCAGAGAAGGATGCTGTTACTGAATAATTGCAAGCATCACTATTGATCTGTACTGGAYTCTTGGCTTAATTTTACCAAAAGATGCTGAGAATAATGCCTGTGCATTTTCAACTCCAATCTTATACTGGGTTTGAATTTTCTTAGTTCATAATAGCAAACACATCAGTGTTTTTCTTATGTTTTTTTTTTCTTTGAAGTCATAGTGCCACTAACTTAATTCAAATATTTATTGAAAAATAGTATATGAAAACAGCTATCCTGTGCTACGTATCATTTTCTCTGGTATAATTTTAAAACTGAAAACCAAACTTTATCTGGAAATGCTCATAGAGGTATCAAAACTACTCTGATACTATAGGTTCTTTAATTTGCAAGCCTAGGCTTGTTGAAATAATAAAAACTAAGCCGTCGTACTTATTTATTTATATACTGCGAATGCTAGAAAATAATAAACAAGTATTGTATGGAAAGGGGTTTCACTATGGATTTCTGATTCTCCTTTTYATAATCACATTGAGTACTTCCACTGAAATCATTGTAGGTTTGACTTTACATGGGCAGATGCAAATACTTCAAGGATTCTGAACAACAACTGACATTTTTTCACATGTATTTGAAAAACAAATTTAAGACAAAATATCAAAAAGAAAACAAAAGCTGTATTTGAGTCCTTTCAAYTTGGCATATTATTGGMWGATGGMACAAAAATRCTATATTATTTTCAMAATTATTCTAGTTATTAAATGTAGYAAATGTGAGTAGTTRTTTTTACAATACATACTACATRTMTACTTAACTACATGCCAAGTACATATGTGAATTCTCTTGGTATGAATGTGCTTTTATAAAATTCTCAGCAATTGCAGAAGTGCACAGAAAGCAAAAGTATGAAAACAAGTTATGAAAGGCAAGAATAAGGTAAGTGCTATGGGTAGAAACAAGGATTGGATAAGCAGAGCACTGAGTATAGGAGAAAATTGTTATGACTAAAAGAACTTAGTAACAAGTAAATCACTGAGAATTCTGTAAGGTTTACTGTCAGTTCTTATTCCACCATTTTTTATTCTATGTTGTGGTCTTAAATAGATTTTTGTGACTCTGCATCCCATTTACAGAAATAGATTATTAAAAATAAATCTTTCCCTCAGGCTTACATATTTAAATTGTTAGTTGCACAAAGCACAAGCTAAGTATTTTTTTCATGTCTTTCATGTCCTCCAGTACTGTTTGTGAAAAAGGTGCTGCTGCCAAATATTAAAGGTCACTTCTACTAAATTTTCTGATACTAGGAAAGATACTACTGGAAACCTTAAAAAATCCACATCCATAAACATATATTTAACTTAATTTTTATGGACAAATTTTGGTGAGCTCAGCTTTCATATTAAAAATTCAATAATCTTGAAAACTGACATTAAAATACTAGGAAACCTTAACKTCTATTTAATGTGAATCAAGATGTGAATTTATTTACCAGCAGATATATATATTATTTTTGGGTCAGAAAAGATTCCTGTCCTTAGATAGAAGTAAAGCTAATGCACAGCAGGTCATTTGGGACAATCTATTGTCACATAGGGGATGCTCCTAGTTATAAAACTGAATTTTATTCTTTAGTATTTTTTGTGATGTGGTAAGTCATATTGGCAATAACCAACAAAGATCAACTGGTCAGCKTTACCAAATATGTTTATATTTAAATGATCATAGCTAGTTTTATACCCAATGCCATGGGTGAATAGGAAATGTGCTTTGCATTTTTTAAATAAGAGAAATTATTTAGTAATGATATTTTAGTTTATTCAATGAATTTTATGAAAAAAAAAAGATTCCAACTGTGTTCCTTTCCAAAATGGAAGCAGGAACTCAAATCACAGTATTTACTTCAAAATCATTTCTGAATGGCAATGCTAACATATTTGGCAGAACACCTTTCTCTTAATTAGCTTTTTATGTATGTTATTTAATAWAGGTCTTTAAAAATATGTAACATCATTATGTGGGCAAGAATGTTACTAATGTGTGGCACTCAATCTATTTAGCAGTTAATGTAACACATCCCAAGCTTTGTTTATCTGTGTAGGAATGCCTTGGAGTCCTTGTACCTTGGGGCACTTGTAGAACTTGGTGCTAATTTTTCTTTCAGGCATGGAAATTTATTTTCTCATCTTGGGATATGAGGACCTTAAATGTGTCTGCTCAGCAGCAGTTCAAACCTGTCACTTCCAACCATGGAGATGCCATTCCCAGCTGGGCCAGTCTTTGGTTGACAGAGATCATAATAAATTTGCCATCTTTTGAATTGTGTGATTTGAATTTTTCTCAAGCAAAGATCAGACATGAACATCCAGAATTAGTATTTTTTTGATCCAAGAGTAAAACAATATGAAAATATTAGAGAAAAAAAAAAAAAAAAAAAAAAAAAAAAAAAAAAAAAAAAAAAAAAAAAAAAAAAAAAAAAAGCCATGTGAAATGGCAGAGAAAATTTCACCCTTGAAATATGTGCCTGTGCTTAAGATAGAGCAACCCTTCTACAGCATTCAGTTACCAAAACTGTAAACATGGATGTACCAAAAAATRTCCATACTAGATTAGTTAATACAGTGTACAGGAGAGGAATTGAATCACATAGTCTTCAAATCCAAAAATAAATACAAAGTTTATATTTAAAGTCATCTMATTTTTCACACTACTTAGCAAWATGTAAMCTWTCRTGAGTTCATGCAAGCCCAAAARCACTGTAGTGCCCTACTGTAGCCTSCATTGGAACTCAGAGTCTCAGTGCTCCTGAAAGCAGCCTCYGGGACCTTGGATCAGTTACTGACAAACACAACTATTGACTTCCTTAAAAGYTTGTTTTCAATCACTTATCGTTAGGGACTCTGGATCACAGGAAATATATGGAGATTTTAGACACCTAAATCCAGACTTCTGATCCTGAAAATCCTCACTCAACTTAACATAGGAGGTGTCTACATTTCATTGACAAATTAATTTATCACTTCAAGCTCTTTAGAGGCTTAAAAGGGCAATCTTATCCTATGATAATTTCCAATCTAAATAGTGTGCCAGTTTGTCCTAATTATTTCTCTGTGGAGCCATACTTGTTTTCTGTTTCTATCTGGGAGTAATTTGTCACAAAGCTTTGTTGCTTAGTGTTGTTAAGGGGCTTTATAATCTTCTAAAGGAACCATTATAGACGTGTGAAATGTTACTGGGATTCACATGTTTTCTTTGCAAAGAAATGGAAATAACTTGCAAAGTCCACTTCCACTTTGTAAAGTATGAAAATCCTGAAACTAAAATTTTAGAAGTGTTAAGAATTCTAAGTGCTGCCTACTTAGTGACCAGTATCTGTCCCAGATGCAACCATTTCATTGTCACCTTTAACTGTCAGTCCTTCTTTCCAACCCTTTCGTTATTCTGTATGTATCATGCATCTTTCACTGCTCTCACTACACAACAAAAGAACCATTGATGCAGAAAAATACAACAATTAGTTTTTTTTCCATCATTGACAAAAATTAATTGTAGCAYCATTTCACCAATGGAAAGTAAAATATGTCATTTTCCTTTCATATTTTTCTCCAATCCATATTTTTGTTATCTGAAAGTACAAGGAAGAATAAAAAGCTTTTTTGAAAAGTTGTATTAATATTCCTGTTCAACTCTCCTCATCTTGGTGGAACCTGACAAGCTACGTATGCTTACCCAGTACTGTTTAAAAATAGTTCTTTCTTTTAAACATAAAAGGTTAAAGAGTCTAAAAGATCTGGGTTTGTAATCCCTGAAATTCTTCCTCTGCTGTCCTGGGAGTCTGACAGTCAGCAGAGATGAGCTGCTTCTCGCATCCGTTGCTATGCAACCTCTGTGACATCCCACGAGCTCAAATGTCTCTGTCCTGTACTTCATGCACAAAATGGGGAGGAGAGCTGTCAGCTTTTGGGGTCCTGCAAGTATTTTCAGCTTACTATTCAGTCAAGAGAATTTGTGTAGAAAGATCCAGAAAAACTGAAAGTAAAGACAGAAAGAAACTTTAACCATGGGCATCACGGTTAAAAACAATCTCTATCCCTAATTTATATGAATAACCAAATACCACTTTGTTCACTTGAATCCTTACTGGGTTTTTAAGGACTTGCAACAAGAACTGGACAGGAATTCTTCTTCTGAACATTCAGTAAAATCTACATTTCCAACAATATTCCCATTCAGAGGAAAAGAAGCTAAGCCGAAGACAGCAAAAAAAAAAAAAAAAAAAAAAAAAAAAAAAAAAAAAAAAAAAAAAAAAAAAAAAAAAAAAAAAAAAAAAAAAAAAAAAAAAAAAAAAAAGAAAACTAGAGCTTTCATTTGTTTCTCTTGCACCCTGATATCCATTTCACTGACTGTTACATTTCTAATTAAAATAGAAATGAAGCATACTTTTTCTATTAAAAAAGAAGTGCTGAATTATGAACTGAAAGGGTTTTTTTCTTTTTATTATGCCTGGGGTAGTCTACTTGCAGGGCTAACCCTTTATTCCTGCTTCTTTTGGTGTTTTTGCAGACAATTTTAAAAGCAGTTTAACTTTATAGTAATATATGCAGTTTCTAAGCTACTTCAGATCACCTGTATTCATAATGATAATATAACCTACTTGGAAACAAAATATTTTATAGGAAATGATATGATACCATCTAATTTTATCAAGAATTGGCACCAAAGTTAGTAACTCCATGTGTAGTTAAACCTGAGTGCTTTATGGCAACATAACCCAAATGATAGCAGAGAAATCTAGTTTTATTATGCCCATATTATGCATAAAACTTTTTAAAAAATCCAAAAGTAACTTCAGATGCATAATATTGGCATCCAAGAAAAAAAAAGGCTTTTAACTTTGTATTACCTTACTTATGAGAGCATAGTAGATTAAACCTCATAGCAGTGTCTATAATCACTAATTGTATGATATCTGCCAACTCACCTTGCTTTAGTTTTCTCCTCCATTAGAGAAGCTTTAATACTGAAATGTTCCACTGAAAGACTGTGCACTGAGTGAGGCCAGTGAGAAGCAGGTTTGCTTCATAAAAGTTTATAAGGTTCTTAAAACAAGGGCTGCATTAAGAGCAGCTGTGCTGTTAGAGGACTAAAAGACAGACATGGATTTCACATGGTAAATACCAAATGATTTTTTTTTTTTTTTTAAGTAGAGAAAAATGAGCCATTTTTAGAAGTTTATCCACAAATTCAGTGTGAAATTCTGAGTGTTCCCAAATTGGAAATTCAAGTCATATATTCAGATCATTACATACATATTTGGAACAGTTTTATTTAGGTCCTACTTACATTTCCAAAACTTGTTCATTTGAAATCCAGTTCTAGAAAGATATTTTTCCTGCATTCTTATTAAATGAAGTGAAACAGATAATGACCTATGAATTGTAGTCATACTATGCTGCAGAGAATGACCTATGAGTTGTTGCTGTACTATGATACAGAGAATGACCTATGAATTGTAGCTGTACTATGCTAATCTTTTTGTAGATTCTGCATCTTTCTGAATACACACTATGCTGTGCTTTATAACAGATTAATGAAGTAACCTCACATCCAGGTTAATCCACTCTATTCTTTCCAATTTACCCTAAGTAATTTAGTTTTTGTGCTGAATTACAGCATTTAAAAATAGGTTTTATTAAGTAGTGATTTTTACATTTATTTTCCTCCCACTTTGGTGTCACCTAGARACCCCACAACTTTCTTCCAGTCACAGATAAAGGTGGCAGATAAGACAGGCCCAAGACCCTCCCCTTTCATCATCTKCTGCACAGTGTCTGACCCATTAACCACTGTTCTCTGAGTTTACTCATCCAAACARCTTTTACCCATCTGATTTTCCACCCGTCCAGATCGTAATGTTTAATGTGGGTGAGAGTATGACAGGTTTTGCTAAAGTCAGTGTAAATGACATCCACTGCTCTCTCCCCATCTGCATAACCAGTCACTTCATCATAGAAGAAAATCAGATCAGTCAGGTGTGATTTACCCCTGGTAATTATGGCCCAGATTCTCTGCTGAGCTGCACATCATGTTTTGACTCTTTGAAATTACCTTGGACTGACTTCAGCAGTCCTGCCCACCTCCTTTTTTTATCTTCCTCTCAAAAGACTCTCTCAGATGGTTTAAACCCAGAGTTTGGTACATAGTTGCTGAATTTACATTAATGTCRCAGAAAATAATTTTTATTTTGTGTTGAATCCCTTGCCATCCAAACTACCTCTGCACTGAAAGTTTGGTTGTATATTTACAAAAATATAAATATATGTTTATATAGAGAGAATTTTCCACAGCAAGAAAAGACTCCTTATTACAGACTTTGATAAAGTCACAATTAAAAAAATAAATTAGGAACCAACAAATTGCAATCCCTCTAATATAGTGTAAATACTGTATAACAATGCATAATGCACTTTATTACAAGGGAGATTTGCAATTAGGTTTTTTTCTTAACAATCTTCAGAGAAATAAAAGGAAGAYRTAATTAGTATTATTATTTAGGARCTGATAGAGAAATATAGTTTTAAAGACAAAGTCATTTGAAAGGAACTTTGTTCTACACAGATGAGATTTTGAATATCTGCTATCTTGATCTTGAATTGTACTGTGCCTGTATACAAGTTTATCTCATTGYCCACACATATATTTGGACATTCTATTCACAATAGAGTTGAGTTCTATTTTTATCACTGCATTTTGTTTTTCCTCCACTGCTYGGACATTATGTCCCATTTTGCTTCTTTTCATGAGAAGTGCTTCTTTTCATGAGAAAACCAGAAAATGTTTAAGTTAAATTTTCTTATTTCTCAGATGATCTGATTGCACAGGATGCCTCCTTCCTTTCCCTTTTTATGACTATTTTAAGGGACAACCAGGTACTTTAATGTAAGGACAAAAACTAATTGAGTGGATCAATTTTCTTGGCTTGTTGAAGACTTGTGCACTAAGGAACAAGGTTAAAGAAAAAGAAGAAGAAAAAAAGAGCTTTAGAAAATGTATTCTAATAGCTCTTACAACTCTAGCTCCTACACTTCCAGGAGCAGAAAGACAATGTGCATAGAAGAGGTCAAATTTACAAAGTGATGCATTCAAAATAAGAGAATCCATAACTTATCTGACTGTACRGATAAACTGTTCATAAAGAAAATGATTGTAATTTTAACTTATTTGAAAGTAATTCCAGGAGTTCTGGTCCCTTGTGCAAGATAAAGGCAAGCCAGGGACAAGGCATTAAATGCCTCTGACAARCTTACTTCCCCACTCTGATTATACTAAAACAAAGCTTTGCTATTAAATAATTCATAACCACAGCTAAGTGYTTTTGTTCCTCCACAAAAACTAAGATGCAGGTTGCTTAACCAGAACATTTCCATATCCTAAAATCACCAAGCCAGTGATACCTACTAGTCTGTAAAGTATTTGTTTATCTTTTTTATTAAGGTCACTGCCTTAACAGAAAAAGGCCCACTTCTCTTATTGATTCACTGGATGAAATGGAGGAAGGATGAGTTCGGTTTTGAAGTCTTTGTTACAACAGCTGAAAACATACTTTTAATAACCCCAATTCCCATATCCCTACCTTTATTTTTAGTCAAGTTCTTGACATTTAGTTCTAGACATTTTGGGGAATCAAGACTGGAGTTCCAGAATAGCAAATTTAAAAAACTATTTAATTGTATGCAGTTCAAATGCTTATAACTAGCAATMAGTAAAAAGTAGTACAAGTACTTAATGCAAATAAAGGATGTGAATTCTCTCCTTTAAGCTTAATGGAACRTTCAAGGGGACAATAATATCATACTCAAACCAGATTTTTCAAGAGAACTGTTTCCGAATTTCCTTTTAAATGTACATTCTTCACACCTTCACTTTCTCCAAAACCATTATGCAGGAGTTTTCACACAGCAGCATTCATGTTTTACAAGTTTAGAATGTCAGCATTTCAAAGGTCATTCATTGTTCAAAGGAGTAAATTAAATTACACATGTCAATAATGTCATTTATTACCCAATGTTTATACATATGTGATGTTACTATAGGCAGTTAGAAGGTTGGAAAACTTTCAAAACAATCAATGTAATGATTAATAAAATATTATTACAAATAGTGGAATCAAAGAAATGCAAATTTTAGGAAGCTAGGAGAAAAAAAAGTCTTTCAATAGATCAAAGTAATGTTTGTATTAAATCATCTATTGAAATGTATGTATCTCCATCCTAAAAGTGCATATTTCCACTTCTACATATTACTGTAACCTGATTCCCCAAACCTCACAGTCTTGTTGCAATCAAATTCAATTTTCCAGTGTTAYATATTTAAACACACTCTTCCTCTTTAGTAGAATTATGCTTGCTGAATGGAAAACCTGCAGATTGAAGTAGATCAAATTCAGCTTTCACCCAGCTCCCCGTATTTTTCACTAGGTAAAATGGGATATGTACACACACACATGCACATACACATACATTCCTTACTCAAACTTTAAGGCTTAGTCATCCCTGAATTGCTACTATAACTTTCATTCAGAACACTCAGAATACAGAGCTGCTTGCATGAGAATACTTTATCTTGTTGTTGGTTGTAATGATACTATCTATCTTCAGAGATGGAAGAAAAAATTTAAATTCAGGAATACCCACAAAATTTTTAAAACCTGAGCCATAAAGGACAGGAGTTTCACTTTGAGTCTTGGAAACAAAGACAATGACAGCAGTACCCTGCTTCCACTTCACATATAGGTTGCCTGTTCCTTCAGAATACATTAAAATCTCCTAAAAATGTAGCATGCAAAAAATCCACTTTCATTCTTTCATCTGGAAACTGAGYTTCAGGAATTTATTCTGAGAAATAATCCTGAAAAATGGTCACCTGGGAAACTGCCTGCTGTTTCCTTCCTGCACATTACCCAGCCACACAGCTTGGTCTCTCCTGTTCTGGTTTAGATAGACTTCTAAGGAAGCTCTCACAGTCACTATTGTAAAGAAGTATTCTAAAGATCTAGACTGTAACTTGATTTTTTTCAGATAGATTCACACAGGTTGTACGCACAGCCTTTAACACATACTGCATCCAATCACTTTGCAAGAATGAGCAGCCTCATAGGGAAGTCCATCAGTGCGCTCTCCATCATCTTGAAGATTAAGGGAATAAAAAATTTTGAATAATTTCTAACTTCTGAGTCTGAAACAAGTTCTCAGAATAATCCAAAACAAGTACATGACTACCTGGGAAGACACGAAAGCACAATGTAATTATAAATAAATATCTAGGTATGTAGAGCACTACTATTGTATAATACTCCAACAGGAATATTGGCAAACATTATTAAAGCAACAACCTGAACATGGAGCTACATAGAGATACAAAAAACTTCCAATATTTGGCATCTGACAGCACTTAGTGATTTGAGGTAACAATAGTTCTGATTCTCTCCTAGTATTCTTCCTTTAATCACTTAATGATGTTATTCAGTTTCTGAAGCTGATTTATGATCAAGTATCTACACAGGAAAAGAAATAATAATAAGAAGAATGCAGGAAAATTAAACCATCTTGACTGTACTGAACTGAAGGAAATAAAAATAAAGATCTGTTCCAAGATGATTTTCATTAAATAACTCAAACAAGCCATCAGTGACTGTAGGACTCCAATCTTTTGCCTCAATGCAGGAATGAATGTCTGTCTGCAAGATATGTTTCAGACAAACACCACATTGCCCTTATGKGCAAAAATAATGAAATAATCTTATTCTAATCCTGTTATACAAGAATAAAAACTATATAATTTAATTGTAACTTTGGCCTTCAAAGCAGCCTAATTCTGACAGTGTTAAATTATAATTCCTAAATCAAATTGCGGTACAGACACTGAAAGTAGTAAGACAACATTTTTTCTTTCATACAATTTTTTAAAATAAATTTTTAACATGGAGACCTCAAAGAAATAATTTGAGTCAGATTTGTAGCTATCAAAAAATCTTAACAGTGTTCCAAATATAAGAACATCTTATTAGGATTTCAAGAAAAAGGAGGAGAAGAAACCAGAGAAAACTCATGTCCTCACTGCCAAATTCTGAAACATGCTGTGATATTTAAAGCTTCTGGTTCTTTAGAGAAAAAGAGACAAGAGTTCAGTAAACATATTTTACCATCTGCTTGGGATTCCATAAATTAAAGATGTCTGGGTATTTTTAACTGCATTTATACAGACTTGGGTATCTTTTCTCTGTTTTGCATCTGTCATGTTTAGCTTCTTGGTATAAAACTAGCAGAGGGAGTCCAAAAAATACAGAACATGCTCTTACTTCTGGATTGTGATWGAGTGCAAAAAGATTCTCACACATAACTTGGTTGGAGATGTTAATATTTACTACAAGGTGTTTACTATCTTTCTATTAAACCTTAAAATTCTTTTATTATCTATTATCTACTCATTGGCAAATTCCAGAAACATTAACAAGGAATAAAAATGTACAAAGAAAGAACAACCAGCAATCTTAAAAACATTTCCCTCCGAAAACAAGATGCCATTCACTGACTATGTTATGGTTTTTAAACMAATACACTATTATTTAAATAACAGATATAAATTTTAGAAATTTAAATTCTAAAAATTTAAATTTAATTCAGAGTTTTTTGCTTATTTTGCTACATTGAATACTATTTTTTAAATTTTCCTAATGCTTTTCTGAAAGACTGTGGAACTGGGGTAATTATACTACAGTTAGCAACCATTTTCRAAAAGGAAGTAGTAAAATACCCCTATGCATCTGGAAATTACTGGAATGTGGGAAGTTCTCATTATAGCTCTTAAATAGACCTCCAGTAGAGACAAAGGAAGGTTTCTAATGTTTTTCCATTATTTGAGTTGAAAGGTGATAACAGTCATTACTCTTTATTTTCTACTTTATGCAATATGGAAGGAATTACAATATAGTGACTGCATTTTCTGCAGGACAATCTTCCCATCATATGGTACTCCTGAAATACTCCTTTTTCCCAGAGAGATCTCTCCTAATCCTCACAGAAAAGCTGATGAGGTATGCGTAAGATGAGCAGAGACTGAGGTGAATTGGATGGCTGAACCTAAAGGGTGGTGATCAGTGGCAGGAACTCAGAGCACAGTAATTAGTGATGTACCCCAGAGATCAATTTGGAGCCCAATTCTCTTCAATATCTTCATTAATGTTCTGGATGATGGTGTAGATTACASCCTCAGCATATTTGCAGATGGAATGCTAGCAGCAGTAGCACTTGATAACTTTCTCCCTATATAACACACCAAAATTGTGAAGAGGAAAGCATAAGAAGGAATTGTAACATTGTGAATGGAATAAAGAATGCATATGCACTATGCATATATTATTTCCATATGCACTATGCATATATTATTTCCATAGACATCATCATAGAAAACAAGACCATCAAGAGGTAGAAAAACTCCAACATATGGAGAGCTGTGGAGTGAAACCATGCCTTCATTACCTCTGGCAGGTGATAGTACCAAAGAAAAGAGAAGAAAAATCTGCTCTTCAGTTCACATACATTCACCTCTTCTCACAAAGAAATATAAGAAAACAGAGTTTTATTTTATAAGGGTGCTTGTATATCACGATCTTTCCTGGAAAAATTGAAGAAAATAGCCTAAGACTAAAAGCAGTAAAATTGGACTTTCAYCAGTTTCAGTACAGAAGAGGAAATGGCCACCAACTACCCTTCCTTGGTTAATGAATCCTCTGCTACTAGTGATTTAATACAAACATATGGTTCAAAAGGMAACATAAATGTATTCATCCTCTTAGGTGCGCACTGGGCAAAAAAAAGTCAATTCTTTTATTGGCCCTTGCACGGATTCCTTTACAACAATTTATGTTTTTACAGCAATTATTTTCCTAGGAAGTGGTAATTTGTGTTYCTATCTCGGCTTTTTTTTATTGTGGAAAAAATAAAACAAGTTTTCTTACCACCATTAACATAGCCTGGGGCATGAGTAATATTACACATATGTTTTTTTTGCATTTGGAAATCATATATTTGTTAAAAACTGTAATTTTCCTCACATTGCTATTAGAGCTCCAAAAATGAAGCACAATAAAACTTAGATTGCTCTATGTGTATGATATATTAGTCAGTAAATTAAATTCTTGGAAAAGACTATGAAACAAGGCAGCATGCAGTAAAACTCCTTTGGCATATTCTGCAGTGAAATTCTTGGAAATTTATGAACTTAAGACATATTCCTTTATTTCTAATATTTCTCAAGGATTTTATTTTGCAATAGTTCCTAGACGTTCCTAGGAGTAGAGGAACCCAATTTAAACATAAGACAGGCATTCAGCAAAGATGCGATATGCATGAACTCACTGCTTTTAGTACTATAAAAAACAAGTTTTAAAAATATCTCAACAGATAGTACCTGTGTAGGTTGGGAAAATAAAACCAAATCAAAACACAATTATTAAAGAGTACAAGAACAACATATGTTATGTATAATAGTAATAACTTACTGTGTGTATAAACCAACAGTTTCAGTTCTTTCAGTTCTTTTCATGGATCACAATAATCGCTTTCCCTAATAAATGTATTGGGTTTGCATGCCAGGGTTTTGGTGGGGGGGTGCCCTACAGGGCTGACTTTTGTGGGAAGCTGCTGGAAGCTCTCCCTGTGTCCAACAGAGCCAATGCCAGCCAGCTCCAAGGATAACCTGTCCCTGGCCAAGGGCTGAGCCCACCACAGATGGTGGTAATGTCTCTGCAGGAGCACATTTAAGAAGGTAAAAAAATGTTATTGCACAGAAGTAATTGCAGACAAAGAGTGACACATAGGAGAGAAACAGGGTCAGTGAGGAAGGAGGGGGAGGAGGTGATTCAGATGCCAGAGTCRAGATTCCCCTGCAGCCTGTGGTGAGACAGCTGTGACCCCACAGCCCTTGGAGGGCACAGGGCAGCAGAGATCCACAYTGGAGCAGGTGGATGCACCCAAAGAAGGCTGTGACCCCGTGGGAAGCCTGTGCTGGAGCAGGCTCCTGGCAGAGAATCGTGGAGAGAGGAGCCCACACTGGAGCAGGTTTGTAGGCAGGAATTGTGACCCTGTGGGGGACTGACATTGCAGCAGGCTGTTCTGAAGGATTGCACCCCATGGAAGGGACTCATGTGAAGCAGTTGGTGAAGAACTGCATCCCATGGGAAGGACTCACTTGTGACAAGTTCGTGAACTGTCTCCTGTGGGAGGGCCCTCACGCTGGAGCAGGCCAAGGACGGTCCCTGGGGAGGAAGCAGCAGGAGAAACAACCCGTGATGAACTGACTGTAACCCCAATCCCCTGTCTGTGCTGCTGAGAGGGAGGAGACAGAGTCTGCGAATGAGGGAGGGTTGGAAGGAAGATGTTTTTGAGGTCTGCTTTACTTCTCATTATCCTGCTCTGATTTTGCTTGGTAATAAATTCAACTAATTTCCCTAATTCAGGTCTGTTTTCCCGTGATGGTGATCAGGGACTGACCTCTCCTGCCCATGTCTCAACCCACCAGCCTTTTGTTGTATTTTCTCACTCCTGTCCAGTCGCACAGAGAAGTGACAGAGTGGTTTTAGTGGGCACCTGGCATCCAGCCAGGTCCAAACCACCACAGCAAACACCACTGTTGCTTGCTACTGCTGAATTGATAAGATTTCTTTTAATTATACCAATAATAAACTGAAACTATTAAAAAGTGCTAATTTGCTCCTACTTTGCTATCTTTATTCTGGTTTACTCTCTGTAATAGTCTGAATTATTTTGGATGAGAGCATTGCTTTGCATTGGAAATTTTGCATTTTCTGTTTCAGTGAAAACAATCAAGAAGAAATACAAAAGGATGTAATGGAGACCAGGTAAAGGAAGAAGTGCTGAAAGATCAAGGGCGCTAGGATAYATGAACTACATAGATGTTTTCCTCTCCACTTCCTTAACAAGTGATGACAGTATTATATTTTTGTTTCCTAATTTTGCTTTTAAAAGACTCAAATAATTCCCAATCAAAGTTGGTGGCAGTAACTATATAGGTTTTTTTAAATTATTTTGCTAATTAAGATTAATTTTTCTTGCCTATACAAAACATAAGCTGTTAAGACACTGTAGTTTAAGCAGYGGAACATCTTTATTCCACAGGCCCTTGCTACATACATTGGAGACACACTCTTTTCCATAGTTTATAAACCAGTTCATTCTTCCATGTGATGACAGGAAGTGCTTGATGAGGGTTGGCATTAAAATCAGTTAGGGAAAAACCTAAGCAGTGGAGTGTTGCCCTGAGTGGTTATCACACTGAGCCATAAATTGCTATAGATGAAAAATAAATTTTATGGTTATGAAAGACAAGTAAAATCATCTTGCTGTGTGGCTTTTTGAACAATATATTCCTTCTCCATTCRCATCCATCTATTTTAACTCTCTAATAATTAAATGCCTAAGTTGTAGATTGCTTCAAGGCTTTGTGTGCAATAGACCCATCCCTCATATTTTTAGTAGATACTCATGAGAAAATTCTTTGCAATGTTATCTTCAGACTGGGCAGTAGTGTGAAGGCTACTTATCCCTAATCACTGACCTTGTGGATGAATAATGAAAATGCTGCTTAGCTTGTAACCTTGCTGTGCAACTCTGAAAACTTTTCCACTGTGACCACACATTCCCCCAGTATTGTTTCTGTTTTCCTCTTAGGGGTTTGTAAATTTTCAAGTTTGGTGGTGGGTCAAAAACCTACTCAGTTGCAATATGCTTATTTTCATTTCCCATCAAAACTCAGCTAGTTTTCAGGAGCGAGCACACCTAGAATTAATTTTCTTCTTAATTTGCACCAGGAGGGATTGCTGACATTAAATTCCTGATATTTCATTACTTCACAGAGGATGAAATCAATGCATTGTAGGACAGTGCCATATTGCAGCCTCAAGTTTAGCTAGTAAAATTTACAAAGTACATTATTATGAAGTTACTATATATATGTACTAACTTCGGGTTAGCTTTTATCTACATATCACTTATATACTAGAATTAGAAGTACTTCTGTTATCTTCATTCAGACCTGAAACAGCATTGTGCAAGCAGGATCATTCAAATCAGAAAACATCGTCTGATGTCCTGTACCAAYTTTTTGTTCTGAGTTTTCAGTCGCTCCTTATTCAAGAAGCCTTACAAACTGTTAGGAATTCTGTTCAATTTGCTCACTACAGGAAGAGATGCTAAAATCTGAGGCAGGCAGAAGGGATTATTTCAAATTTCTAAGGGACTGAGGAAATTTAACAGTACAAATTTAATTAATCTTAATTTGACATGGTTTTATAGGGTCAAATTCACAACATCAGGATATACAGAATATATTTCTTCAAGATTAAATACCTGGCTCTGAAAGTTGAAGCACTTTGTAGCCATGTAACAGGCACTGCAATGTTAATACCATTGCAAATGCTTATCAGTACTCCATAAAAATCAGAGAAAGAGCGCAATGGTTTTGATATCATGATGTCTGAAATAAAACCAGGTCATTCAGGCTTAAACTAAGAATTAAATGTAAGTTTTCTACCACTTGCTTCTTATGTCTACGTAAAATTTAATGCCCTTTTAATTGAGGGTTAGGCATCTGCTGATGCAGAGAGCTAGAAATGAATTTATGCACCATATTATTACTAGATGTACATCTGTATTTTCTGACCTCTCCATCTTTAAAAACTTACAGGTTTTATTTTAAAGAGGATTATTATAGAACAAAATACATAAGTTGTTATGAAAAAAATAAATTAGTCAAGAGTTTACTCCCATGTGCATGAGGGAGAGTCTAAAAAACCCCAAAACACATCCCAGCCTGAGCAGCACAAGTTTGTATCTCCCAATCAGAAGGTTGTGTGTGAATGTAAGAGCAGACACAAAGTCAGGGAAATAAATAGCTTTCTATGCTGAGGTTTGCATGATGAATATGACAGCTCCAATACTCAGTTTCGCAAAACAATTTACAGTACAAAAATATTTTTATTCTGGGACATAGTTTCAGAACAGTGTCTGGTTTTAAAAAATTAAAGATGCCCATCCTTAGGAAACCCTGGAGGAATGAGTCTCTGCAGAGGAAAAGAACCAATTTTCTTTAAAGTTTTCTTTTATCTATTTCTATACAATTTAATTGTGATGACCCAGATAGGTACCTCATGCTATCATCCTTTGTTATATTCTGGACAGGGAATACAGTTTAATGACAGCTACAGAAAATGGGAAAATATTAACCACATGTTTGAAATGTTAGCAAACATCATTATATCCATGTCAGGAGGAACTGTTATTTATGGAACAGAGAATGAAAATACATTTTGAAAGCAAAAGATATGAAAATAGTTTCTAGAGAGAACACTGTAGACTTTTAAATAAAGTTTCAGTTTTAGTCAGCTGAAACAGTCAAAGCTGAGGCACAAGGAACATCCAATATCATAATTTATAGAGCACTGTGAACTACATGGTTCTTTGCAGAAATAAGAAGAATGTGGATTCTTTTCCTGGAAAAAGCTTAATATTTTATATGACTAGCAATTATAGCATTATTAGATATTAAACCCTGATAAATATTTATTTACAGTCTACAAAACTGGGTGAAAGCCAGCATCAGCTATGTTTCCTGCACTATACATCATGTAGAAACGTAAAGCTGCATTTCAATCATATCATCCTAATTTTAGATTTTCTATAGATKATTTAAGGCTTAGATTAACCACTGCTTACTAGAAATGCTAAAAGTCCATGTTAACAATAAACTGCTTTCTGGTTTTAATAAACTTTCAGACTTTCCTAGGAGATTAGAGGATTACCTTACTTTTCATGAGGTAAGTAACAGAAGCTGGACACAAAAGTATATAATTTAAAATAGTTTTTCATGAAGACAAAATTAAGAGCAATCCATACTGTACCATAATCACCCAAAAGGGTGACTCTAAATACAGCTATGTCTCGTAAGAGATTATAAAGTTAAAAGCAAATTATTTTAGTGTGGAAAGAAGGAAAAATACAACTCTGATTTCTCTGATTTCTCCACATTTTAATGGCCATTCAGCTTCTCCTAACTTCTGCCTATTCAGGATATCATTGTTTTCCTCTCACGATATGGTCCAGAATTCTCTAACTGCTTCATTCAAGTATGTAGAGACTGCGCATGTTTGTGTCAAGGTTAAATTTAGATGTATAGGGCAAAKGATGTTCTCAGCTACATTTCACTGTAAATACTGAGTAATTGAAATCAATGGACCTTCTCCTGATTTATATGAGTGCTACTAAAGGCAGAATTTGATGTCTCTGAGGTCAATAGCAAGGGTCTTGCACACAAACAATTACATTAACCCATATMATCTCTGCAGCTATGAAAGGATACCACTATGTGTAAAGTTGCAGCATTTTACCCAGGCTGAAGATTAACTRAATAGAGAACAAAGTCCTCTTAATGGCATTAATAAATTTCCATAATGGAGGTGAAATAAGCTGCAGCAACAACAACAACCTTCTGAAATATACAACATGGTCACTTTAGTGCTGATAAAGTATACATTGGTAATCAGAAACATAAACACTTCCTGCATCAATATGAAGCATTCTAACATTGAAAGGACCCTTTGTTTCCTTTTATGACTTGAAAATACTAGAAAGTTTCAGGGAAATAAATAATAGCAAATAGGTAATCAAAAAGACTGCAAAGATTAGACACATTGTTTGCTTATATTTGAAACCTTATTGTCAACCAAATATCACTGAAGATTACTATAAATGCAAGTACATTTTATAGATGTAAAGATTTGCCATTAATTAAAAAAAATTGTAGTGCTTCAATATGTTAAATATTAACTTTTTTATAGCCCAGTTTAACCAYTGAAAATTTTTAAATTAAAATTAGACATAGGTAGAATTTTCAAATGGGACAGCAAAAACTAGGTGCTTAAATCAATGCCTAAGCTTCAGAAATACTTAGATTGCAATTGGTTTTTAACTGCAAGTTAGATGGGTGCTGGAAACAATGCCACAATTCCATACTACATATTAGTATTTTTCAGTAGCAGAAACCAACCTGCACTAAATTAAGTTGGTCATTGATGGATTCTGAAAGTAAGAATGAATTAGCAATGCCATTGACCTTAGCAAGTAATTCGTGTGCTGCTTGCAGCACCATTACATACATGACAAACTAATAGGACAAATATCTGGGTCATAAAGCAGAGCTGGTGGACTGGTGAAATGTGAAGAWCATTTTTATTTCCAAGACAGAAAGATTAATAACTACTTCCACTGGGGGAAAGCAGGGACCACTATATTTGGTTTCCCTTTTCTTACCTCATCAATCCTTTTTATCACACCATAATTGACCTGGATTTTACAAATGTTTTTTGATTTAGATTTCTCTCAAATAAAAATTTTACCAATTATTTTCAAAATTCCTAGTTTTTCATTCTCTTTATCAGGACTTCCAAATTGATATAGATAACCAGAAAGTTTTTTCTCTTATTCTACCCAAATGAGTGAGTATTCGCTTCTTATTTATTCAATTTCCAAATAAGAATAAAGTTATACATTAAAAAAAAAAAAATGAAGCTTTAATAGGGAAGGATTTTAATGTAGAGCAAATCTGAAAGCTCCATTTTATTCTCTTTCCATCCCCGCAGCTTTCCCTTTCTTCCYTTGACAGTTTGCCCTGGCACACATATGCAAGGAATTCTGCTTGCAGTTGCTCCACAGCAATCTTTGGCAGGGTCACTTCTACAACACAGATTTAAGCYGAAGCCAAGTAACTTCACCTTTGGAAAATTGTATTAACACTGTGAAATAAATCAGTCTGCTGTGTATGGAACATATCTAAGAAACATGAGAAGAACTCTCTTGGGAAAAGGTGATAAAAGAACAAGGAAATACAAACAGAAAGCAGCACAGAAACAGAGAATTAAACAAAACCAGRAATAATTTAAAGGTCAGTGATACAGCTTAAACAAGACTGACTTTTCTGGAAGCTACATGCTTTTGTTTTTCTACACAAAGGCAGCAGTTTAAACTTCTCAATCCTATCCACATTAGTGGATAGGAGTGGCCACCTCCCAAGCTCATCYTTCTTTGTATCAGACCTGTCTGCAACAGCAATATTGGCTGTGTGAATGAATTCAGTACAGTGGGTATGCTCAATGTTTGGTTACGTTATCCAAAATATGATACAAATGAGAAAAAAAAACAGCTGAAACAAGGTAGGTATTCACTACCAAAAAGCACAAGGAAAGCACTGAGACTGAATTAATTCTAAAAGGGACTTTTTCATTAAGAATCCTGCTTACAATTTTCAGGAAAAGTGCAAGTGTAGSAGAAGCAGCCACAGGCAGCCCACAATCTTTACTCCCTCCCTGCGCTTGCTGTCAGTCTCAGCACTACATGAACACTTGAATTCTCAAGACTT
The DNA here is from genome assembly GCF_030028575.1 of Malurus melanocephalus. NCBI lineage: Eukaryota > Metazoa > Chordata > Aves > Passeriformes > Maluridae > Malurus > Malurus melanocephalus. Next base: position 1,666,115 of record NW_026623235.1, read on the forward strand.
AGTTTCAGGCACTCTGTTTGGTGTTCATGATTTTGAAATGTTTCAGACTGTTGAAAAGGCCAAAGAAATTTGATTCAGAGCTCCTCCATGCCCAAATTTCTGTAATTATCTAAATGTTCTTTCTTTTYAAAGACCAAGTTACCTGTCATTCATGTTGTTCAAGTACTTTCACTGAGAGAGGGAAGAGAAGTAAATCTGACAGACAGACCAGTGGACAGTGGAATGAAATTTAAATTAGAGAGATAAATCCAGACAACTTTTAAATGGCACAGCAGTTATATTTTTATGCAGTTGAAGAGCTTTCAATTCAAATTGCATAACATACTTTTTAATGAACTCAATCCAAATGCAGAACAGAGGATACAACACAAGAATTCATGAGGGAAATATGGTGGCTTATGTCTGATTAAGAGATTTAAAAGTTCTATACCTTTACTTTAAATTTACTTGCTTATTTAAATTACACAATAAAGTGATTAATTTTTAAAAAAAACCCTGAAAATTGTAATTAAAATTAAAATTAAATTAAATTACATTAAACTAAAAAATGTATCTGCAGAAGTTACTGGTCATATAAAATGTGATYAGAATAAGACTATATTGTGACAATCAAGCATCAAGCATCTTTCCTSTTTGTCTCTCTCAAAACCCTATCAACTTATTTATCCTCACTCAGTATAACCAATCTTAACCAAAATGGATAGGTGGCTGTTTCAAGACTGTGAGTATTTGTCTGAAGATGCAATTTCTTGTCACTCACTGCTGGCATAATGAAATGTCTAACTCATAAGTGATGATTTTTTTCCATTAAGATTTTTATGAAACTTTGCATTCACAAAACAATACAAAGTTCACAAATACAACTAAAAATTGTGGATTGGGTTTGCAGTAGTACTCAGGCCTGGCAGAAGTCCCTTTTTTTACAGTCACTAGAAGAATCTTAAATAAGAAAAATGTCAGGTCAATACTAAGGGCTTTAAAAATCTTTTCCCCTATATTATGCCAAACTAGCAAGTATACACCTTAAAAAGGCAGCACACTCTCTACATATTCATATTGTGTTCACCAAGAAAATAATTCTTTCCTTTAAAATAAAAAAAAATGTAACTCTGTAGACTACAAACTAGCTTGTTTACATTAGCAAGCAGACTGCATTCTTCAGACACGCTTTTTGGCTGTTTCCAGTGAAATGAATTGTTAGATTTTRCTCTACTTTTTGTCAGTTTGATTTTCAACAATGGAAGTTGCCAGAGGAATGGGAACCTCAGTCCATCCCACTCCTACCAGTTTGATGCCAGTGCCATCAAGAGATGCCCAGAGTCTGGAGAGGGGCTGCAGGTCAGCAGGAGAACAGCTGAAGAGCAGCACAAGAGAATTCCATCCTCTCCAGCCAGTAGGGCGAGCTTCACTGGGGCTCCAACTCAAGATCATGGARCARAACCTCCTGGAATCTGTGCTAAGGTAAAGAAGTAGATGATTGGTGACTACCAGCCTTCACTAAAGTCAAATTGTGCCAAAAAATGTGATGGCCTTCTATGACMGGATTAAAGTTTTGGTGGGTAAGGGAAAAACAATTGCTATCGTCTACCTGGACTTGAACAAAGTGTTTGACACTGTCCTGCACAGTTTCCTTGTCTCTGAATTGGGGAGGCATGGATTTAATGGGTGGAGCACTCAGCGGATAAGGAATTGGTGGAATGGTCTCACTCAAAGAGCTTTGGTCAATGATTCATTGTCCAAGTGGAAACTAGAGATGAGTGTTGTTCCTTAGGAGTCAGGATTGGGAAGGGTGCTCTTCCACATCTTTGTCAGGGATGTGGAGATGAGATCTAGTGCACCCTCAGCAAATGTGCTGACAACACCAAGCTGTTTGGTGCTGTCAGCACTCTGGAGGGAAGGGATGCCATCCAGAGGAACCTGGASAGCTTRGAGAGGTAGGTCCTTGTGAACATCATGAAGTTCAGCAAGACCATACGCAAGGATTTGCACCTGGACCAAGACAACCCCCAGCACAAACACAGGCTGGGCAGAGAATGGATTGAGAGCAGCCCTGAGAATAAGCCACACTTGGGGATGTTGGTGGATGAGAGGCTCAACATGAGCTGGAAATGCGCCCTCCTAACCCAGAAAGCCAACCCTGTCCTGAGCTGTGTCAAAAGGAATGTGACCAGCAGGTCCAGAGGAAYAATTCCCTTACTCTTCTCTTTTGGAACTTCACCTGAAATAATGCATCCAGCTCTGGAGTCCCACATAAAAAGGACATGCACTGCTAGAAAGAGTCCAGAAGATGGCCACTGAGATGATCAGAGGACAGGAATGCCTCTCTTATGAAGAAGACAGAGAGAGCTGGGATTCCTCAGCTTGGAGAAGAGCTTCTGTCCATAGCAGAAGGGGTTTGGAGTTAGTTGATCTTTAAGGTCCCTTCTGACTCAAACCATTCTACGATTCTTAGATCCCATGAGACAGGCTGTTCCCCTGCAGCCCATGGAGGGCTACAGTGGAGCAAATAATCACCCRTGGAAGACCCAATACTGGAGCAGGTGGATGTGCCTGAAGSACTCTCTGGGAATATTGTGCTCAAGGAGGGCAGGACCTGTGGTCTCATGGAGGGAGGAGCCCACCCTGGAGCCAGTTTGGGGCAGCACTTGTGACCCTGGTGGGACCCACACTGAAGCAGTTCATGAAGAACTGCACCCCATGGTGGGGACAGAGTGTTGGAGGTTTGTCTCCTGTGGAAGGGATTCCACACTGAAGCAGGGGAAGAGTGTGAGGAGTCCTCCTCTTGAGGATGAAGGAGTGTCAGAGACAACATGATGAACTGACCACAGGCCCCATTCCTCATCCCTCTTTTCCACTGAGGAGAAGGAGGGAGAGAACCTGGGTAGGAAATTGAGCCCAGGAAGAAGGCAGAAGTGGGGGGAAGGTGTTTTAAGATTTTATTTCTCATCTGATCTGATTGATGATTAATTAAATTAATTTCCTAAGTTGAATCTGTTTTGTTGTGATGGTAATTGATGATCTCTCCCTGCCTTTATCTCCACCCATGAACATTTTTTTATATTTTCTCTCCCCTGCCCAGTTAAAGAGGGGAGTGATAGAGCAGYTTTGATGGGAGCCTAGTGTCCAGCCAGGGATGAACCCACCACAGTTTTTTTTWAAAAAAAGCTTTCTGTTGCCCAGGGATATTTCATATTATAATAACTGAGAAACTTCTGGAAAAAGTAGAAAAAAAAGCCTGTAATTCAAGGAAATACTTAAATTCAATTGCCTAATTTTAAGTAGGTGCTGAGCTGTTATATATTTTAATGAAATTTCAGCTCTACACATAAGGCTATTGAAGACATTTTCTGCTGCCAAATGGGAGCAAGGTATTCTTATAAAGAGTTAATATTTGTTTACTCTCATTTTCCTTGCTTCCCTTTGCTTTTCTGCTTCCTGTTCATTTGTTTGTACTTTCAAGTGGCTTTTTATATCTCCACTTTACCTAATAAGCTTTGAAAATCATCTYCTAAAAAAAATAAGAAGAAATTGGATTTTTTTTTCAGATTGAATTGCTTTTACTCTAGAATGTTCTGGGAAAAAATCTCTGGGAAATATGCTCTTGCATGCATCAATGAAGTGTTCTATGGCATAATAATTAAAATAAAACTTCAAATTTATAATTTTATAATTGATGGGTACATGAAAAATATTCTTACTCAGTGCTTTTTTTATCAGCATTTTTGTTTATTATGTTGGTTAATTTCTGAAGAGAAAACCARTCTTATACATATGCACTCATTGCATGTCCATTTCATTGCTTTTTAAGTGCTTGATAAAAGTAGATGTGCAGGCTGCCAGGTGATCTCTGTGAAATCTATAAAATCTGGATCAAAGGACTATTGAATTTTTTTTTATTTTTTTTTAAAGGCTGGAGGCAATCTAAGCTTTTACCTAAGTTAAACACAAGTCACACACAGGCAGGAGTAGAACAGCTCACTTTTAGCTTTCAACATGTTTTATTTTTTTAGATGGCCTCTGGAAAGAAGGGAGGGAAGGCAACAGTATTAAGGGAGCAAATAAATGCTGTTTGTTCTATGATARCCATGTAATTGAATCTAGCCACACAATTAACTTTACATATTAAGAAATTTGTCTGGTTCTTCAAGTCCTGTGGGAATTTTACCATTCAGWTCAACAGGAAGAGAACAGGAAAGAGTTAGTAGGATTATTTCACTGTAAATTAAATTAAACTTCTTTTTGTCAGGATCAGACACAGAAGTAAGAACATACAGATAGGTATTTTGCTGCATAACAGATATTTAATAATTTTCCCCAATATTTTAGCTCATAATAAAATCCTTTGCAAATATTATTTGGTCCAAATGATATACTTTTAGTGAATGAAAAGGGAATTTTTTTCTGCTTACAAAACATTTCTCAGTARAAGTAAAGCTGCAGCAATGAATTATTGAAATTTGCATAAAGGTTTCAGCATTTATTATATTATACACTATGCATTAGAATTTTTAAACAGGAAGAAAATCTGTGTGGCTAGTAAAAAGAATGTTTATACATGATGAAACTGATGCAATTCAGAATTCACATGCTGAATTTATCTCATATATTTCAGATCCAAAACCAAAGATTTTTAGAGAAGTCAGCTTTATGAGGATGAATTATCAAATGCAGGATAAATAATATCAGAAGCCTGCCAAGAGCAGAAGACTAAAGAGATGAGAGACTGACTTCCCATTATCAAAATGCACTGACAACAGTGCAGCAACCGTATCACCTATTTCTTGTATACTGAAATAATATTTTCATATTAATGTTGTGAACATTTCTTAAAAACAGAAAATCAAACAAACCAACAAAAATCCCCAAACAAACTCACACCAAACCCAAGGTCCAGCTGGTTTAGTTTCAGCAGCCGTGTACAGTAAATGAAAGCAGTTCTCTTTCCCAGCAATATAGATGACAAACAAGGTCCGTGTGCATGCCAAGTTTTTCTGCAGACATTGTAGCACAAAATAGAGAAGGTTTAATCCCTAATAGCACAAAGAGTTGCATTGGCTTGAACTCAGCTATGAGAAACAGAGCAGTTACTGTCTTCTCGCACGTAGCAGTTTCATGCACTGCCAGTGAATTGCTTCTGACGCATTCATATTTTGGGAATTTACAAAACCAGAGGGAAGGAAGGGATAAACATCCACAGGAAGACAAGATGCACACACTTCTTTGAATACCCATCCAGTAAACCGACAAAAGTAATAAGTAAATGCAATTCCTCGAACAAACCATATAATTTTTGGCAATAGTTGTTATTAAAAAAATTCCCCAGGTAAGAAATTTAAGCCAAGAGATTTCAATTCAAATATCTTTCATAGTCATTAAGACATATTTTTTCTACGTGCTATTTTGACATCATAAAAAACCTTAATAAAAGCTTTTCCAGTTTTCCTGCCTACAGATCTCCCAAACATATGGTGATGGATCCATACATAAAGATACATAGAAAATCATGTTTATGATTTGTTCTGTCTACTGGGTAAGCGCTGATATTTCCCAAATATTCCTTTCACCTACAGGACTTTCAGAAAGTATTGGGCAGAAGTTCTGCACTAAATTGGGGATTAAATAAATTACTTCAAAGCCACTGAAGAAACTGGAACTGGAGTCAAAGAACCTCTGAAGATTTGAACATCTTGAATATGAAACATTCAAAATCTGCTTGGCCACCAATAAAAAAAAAAAAAAAAAAAAAAAAAAAAAATTTAAAAGCTTGGGATTTAGTAGGATGAAGCTGAGATGCTGAGAAGTTCTCTGATACTTAGCCTGGACCAAGGCCATCCTTTTTCTCATGTCTTCAGAACATCTAGTAGGTATTCTCAAAATATGTCTAATAGACCTAATAGACCTAGTCTCTAGTCTATACTGATCTTTTGGGTCCAAAAAAGATGGTGAGGCATCGAAAACATCTTAGCAGGAGTGGCTGAGGGAATTGGGACTGTTCTGGGACTGTTCTGGAGAACAGGAGGCTCRGGGGACAGCTCATTGCTCTGAACAACAACCTGAAAGGAGGCTGTAATGAGGTAGGGATTTGGTCTCTTTTGAAAGAGCGAAAGRACTTTAAGTTGTACCAGGGGAGGTTCAGATTCATCATCAAGAAAAAAGAAAATCACTGAATTARTGGTTARGCACTGGAATAAGTTGCCCACGGACGTGGTGTGGAGTCACTGCTCCTGCAAGTGTTCAGGAGGGGTCTGGATGTGGCACTTGTGGATGTGGCTGAGSGGGGATAATGATGGTGCTCAATTGATGGGCTWGATGATCTTGAAGGTCTCTTACATCTTGATGATACTGTGATTCTGAGATTTTTAGAAAATATTGTTAAGAGTCACAACTTTACTCAAAATGCATCAGTTGAATATAGCACTMTCTTCTTTCTAGTCACAAAAACCTCCTGGAGAGAAAAAATAAGTAGAAAACTACACGAAGCTTGTAACTATGGTATCCTTCCTGGTTCAGAAATTGTTGATTCTTCCTGAAGGAATTCACTTGTCTTCTAAATTTTCTTAAACACCAGAGTATGAATTTTAGACATTCTCCAGTCCTGCATTTTTAATAATTCTATTGCTATCTGGCAAAAATATATGGGGGGGGGGGGGGGGAAAAAAAATACATTTGAACACAAAGGAAGACCGGGAATACAAATGTCCTTGGTTCAAGCACTAATAACCACTTAAATAATTTTTCTTCTGTGTCTCTTKTGTTATACATCAAACCAAAAGATGGCTTTAAAGTCATAAGAAGCATTCCCTGCCTTGAGTATGAATCATAGCTCTTGGCAAATACCACTATAGCAAATACAGACAAAATCTTTCAAACTTTGGGGGAAGAAAAAGATAATCTAAAGTTTATATKAATTTGATTTTGTAATGGATAAAGCAAATACATATCAGGATACAATATTTACATACACCTGAGACACCTACATGCAAAGGTGCAAGACAAATATCAGAGCCTAAGCCTCTATTAATTTGTATCTGGTCTTATTTTCTACACCTTTGCAACCCCTTTTATCACTGTAAAATTCTTTGAAGAACAATTTAAGGATGGAGCTAAAAAAATAATTATCTTACAGATGTGACTAAACACTTGCAATGTAGTGGAGAAGTATAGTAATACTAAATATATTTATTTATTGTTAGTAGTATTATTAGTATGTTCTTTATTATAACAGTGAATTCCATACTGGCTGTTTGGTTGGCCTCTTTACATACATATTAGAATGGTTACCAAGGGGGTAAAGAAAGTTTGGCCCATTTTTTTTCCTGAGATTTTTCAGTGTATGTTTCAGGGTATTGTGTRGCTAGCTACATTTTTCTGCAATGCAGGGATGGGAATTCAGTGTGTAGATGTCAAAATTATCACTGATGTTTGGTAAAGGTGTTTCACTTTTATTAAATGGAATGTGGACAAGAATACAGACCTCCATAATGYATATTTGAGAAAATAACAGAATATTTACAGACTTGTAGGCATATTTTTATTACATATCTAACCTATAATGTGAAATTCRTTGTTCTTAGCTCCTGCTTAAAAATAAAAACCTTCAAGAAACCACCAAATTTTTCTTCACTGCGGATTGATAATTGCTCATTATGAAAAAGTTCCAGTTAAAGTACGAAGTTGTTTGTGACATTCAAGAGAAATATTTTCCATTTTAGACTTGAGTATAGTTTTAAAATGTCAACAAAAACCAAACCAACTTTGAATATAATTAGGTTATTGTTACAGTATTTTGATTAATAATTAATCAGTCTATTGAAACATGCTTAAGAGATTAAAAACTTTTGAAGTYCAGTTTATTTACAGGCCAAGAATCCCACAGAGAGGATTTTGATCTTTCATCTCTCTAAATGTCCTTTTACCATTAATGTCTTTGATAAATGGACATGAGTTGCCATTATCATTGGAAATGCAAAATTATTATTTCATTCTATATATAGCAACTGTGCCTTTTAAAAGTGACAAGCAGGTGATAATTAGACCTACAGAATCAACCACAGGCATAGTTTCCACCATTATTATGTGACAATATTTCCAAAATATTGACRTATACAAGGTGTTTGTGGTGTCACACACTGCACAGAGACAGGAAAGACACCAATTTCAATTTGAGAAGACTGCAGACTAAACAGAATGCAGGATATTGCAAATACATGCAGACTAGAGAGCACAAGAGCATGCAGACTAGGGAGCACCAGGAAACAATGAGATGGTGTTAATGACCATAAAGTGCAGTGGTTTCAGCTCACCTGCTGCTGGACATGCACCAGGTTTGGAGAAATTGTAGCAAAGAAACATCTCAAAAAGGAATCATTCCTGGTACGTGTTTAAACCCCCTGTATTAATTCCTTTTTTACTAGGGTCATTTATCATATCAGGCATATATGTTATGGAAGTACAGTTATTAGTATATTTTAGTCAATAATAATGATTCTTATATGCATTCTTTGTATATGTGTCCTTTTCCAATGGCTTTGACTGTATATCACTTTGCATGTACACTCAAGTTTTAAAAGTTTGTCAGTTTGTCAATGCCTAGAAATTAAAGACTTTTGTCACTTTTATCTTATGAATTATTGCACTAATCTGATTATTTAATATGGAACGCAGATCAATACTGAAAAGTGGCATAAAACCTAACACCTTATTACAAAAAAATAGCAGTTTACAATAATATGAAATCTCCCTTGGACATTGTTCCTTTTTACCTGGGAACAACATGATTAGTGTTTTATATTTACTCACAGAAAAGGAGAGGATTTATCATGGYTCATTGCTAACAGAAGTGTCCTGGAATCAGGAGACATGGCTTCAGCTTTCTGCTTGACCAAAGATCTTTGTAACTTTGGGATGTCACCTGGGACATTTTTAAATTCTTTAAGATTTTTAAAAGGTATTTTCCAGATAGGGCACAACATGACTTTGAAAAATGTAGTTCCTAATACCTATTGAAATAATGGGTCTTAGACATTTAGGCTTCTGTCAGTTCCGCTAGGAACTTGYCTGGATCATTAGGTACCTAAACACCCTGAACAAATCTGGCCCATAACTGACTTGCAGAAAGATTTTCTATCTGCAAGCAAGGTAATAGGTAAGAGCATTCCCTCATGACATYGGTATAAGGAAACATGCATTAAAGATTATGGCACTGCTAGATATTTAAGCATGGGAAGGTATATCAATATGCAAGACAGGTCATTAAAAAATGCCATTCCATAATATTAATGGTGCAGTCGTATCTAGAAAACTACACAGAGTAGTGCCCAACCTGCACCAGAGATGACTCTGCAGAATTAAAGGATCTTTAAAGACTGCGACGAAARGGATTCTGTGAATTGGAAAAAAGGTTTGAACTGAGCTTGAGAAGAGCTGAAAGACGCTCAGATATGGAAAAAAAAAACCAAAAAACCAAAAAGAAACTAAATTTTCAATTAAGATCTTAAGTTAAATGATCTGGTATACTCACTGTTCTAGAGCCCCTATACTTCGTACAAATTTACTTCCATTCACATATTAGATTAACATGGTTTAGCTCTAGATATTTTCCCTTTCTCCTTTCTTTCTGATGCTCTATTTGCCTATCAGATATTCTGATTTATATTGAAAATCAATATCTGTATTTATTTAATTTCAAAGCAAACCTTTGTCTCTGCTCTTTCRTCTGTTCGTTTGTCCTGAGTTAGTATCCTCTTTTCTCTGTAGTTATTGATCAGATCAAAGGAACACTTCAAATGTTCATTGAAACAGGTAAGAATTTAATGCATGGCACTGCTAATGATTGAAGATTTTTCATGGACTTAATGCACWGATGAAATAACAATTGTTAATAAGMTTTAAGACAGAAGATAAAAGATGCAATGCATGTTTGAGTTAAAAAGTCATAAATACTCTTAAAACAGAGTATGACAGAATATGTCTAACCCAGTGTTCTGGATCAGCTGCCTTTAGAATTTTTTCTGGAAATATTTTCCCTGTTCTTTTCTTTTTCTTACCAGATCTGCTTCACATATACTACATTTGTATTTTAGTAACACTCCATATTATCTTAGAAGCCTTGTTATTCTGAAATGGGGAAACCTGCTTTTGGCATGTGAGTAAAACAATTCAGTTAGAAATGGGTAAGGTAACGCAACTCTTATTAGGAAAGAGAGTGAATTTAACAATCTCAGTTTCTAATAAATCACTTTAAAACGGAGAATATGATGAAGAAATAGGACTAAGAAAACTGGACCCATCACCAAACATTTCACATCCCACTAATAGTATAAATTTATGTGACAGTTAATGTATTGACGGAGACAGGRAAAAGAACATCCATTATAACCCCCATAGCCAGCTTGAAAGTTTGTAAAATGTACTTCAACATTCACTAACTAGAAAGGCATTTGTAACTGTACAGAGATTAACTTTCTTTTGTTATGTTCCTCTTAGAAAAAGAAAAACACCTCTCGTTCCCTTATCATTCACATGTCCCTCAAAACAGAAAATTTTTGTACAATGCAAGMACAATTCAATTACTGGCATGAGCCAGAGAGACCCATGAACACTGTAGGGTAAGGATGCCATTTCTTCCTCTTCTCTATGGGACAGGAAAGCATAGGGGCTGCTGCCTAAGGCATTATGAGCCTCAGAAATTTTCTGTAAGTTTTAGGCAAAGCAACAATGATAGGAATATTGAAGCCATCCAAGCATTTCCTATGCAGTGAGAAAGTGAAGAGGTTTTTTTTTTTAAATTTGTATCACTTTTATCTTAAATTTTCTGAAGAGCTTGGTATAAGTTGATAAAACTTAATTGTGAAGCATTGCCAATGTTCTTACTGTTTTGTAATTCAGTGTTTATATCCAGGGAGAGAATAAAGGTGGAAAGGAAAATCTGTTATGTTATGTAACAAAACACTAATAGGAGAATGCAGATAGAATGGGCAAACTCCATACAAGCAGAAGAAAACATCCTAGGAAAATGAGAAGCATAAAGAAGATAATTTGAAAATAATACGATGTTTGTATGCAAATAAGGTGCTGATGATCTTCCTTTTCTTACAGTACACTCAACTAATTTGCCACGAGGCAATGTAAAAACCGATAACAGCGAGCTGGTAGAGTAAGGAACCTTTGAATGTTCAAAGGAGGCATTCAATCATTTAAGGCTCACAATATAATGTGGTGTGAAATTATTATAATATGGTGAGAAACGGCCTAGTTAGCACAGAGGATGCTCCACTGTGCACGGCTGCTTTGTACTCAGTGGAGGAGCACCCAGTGCTCCCTGCAGGTCTGCCTGCTCTGTACAGGTGAGCAGCTAGGCTGGCTCACGGGCTGATAAACCTCCCAGCTGAGGAGACAAAACAACAGGAAGATACCTAAAAAAATATATGGCTTGCTACTGAATTAATGCTTATATGGAAGCAGAAACTGTTAACCCAAAGGACCACAAATTGTACAAYAAACTGAAATTCAAACTGCCCTTTATCTGTCTCTACCGAGAAGCATCTCTGGAGTCAGGCCAGAACATATTGCCCTAAATGCTCGCACAAGGATCATTTGGCTCTTTTTTCCTTCCTTCTCACTCCCAACAGGGAAAGTTGTTTGTGAAAGCTTGTAACTCTGATGAGACAGAAAGAACTCCTAGACCGCCTCTCAAATAAGAGCAAAACAACCAACCAATCAACCAAAAATCCTACACAAGGTTTATAACACAAACAGTAACAAAAATTGATTTTGGTGAGGTTGCCTAAGCACTTTTGATAAACAGGGGTTGAACTGTCTTGGGGAGAACTAATATTTCAAAGGCAAAACYATGATTCTTAATTTAGTTTCAGTTAACTAGCAGTCAGCTAACTGTGCATTTTTCTTAAAATGCAGAAATAAGCAACAATTACTTTGTTTATTCTTTTACAAATTTGTAACTTATTTTCTCAAATTTTTATTTTATCCTTTTAATTCTGTAGAATGAGAGGCCTTTAAATCCTCTTTTTTTTTCTTCCATTTCCTGAAATTCAAACATTTTTCTAAGAACTGGCACAAATAATTTTTTTTTAAAAAATGTACTATTACAGAGGACTGAGTTCACARCCATGAGTGCAAAAGGAAACAGACATGTTCATGTGTCTATTTTGTAGTTGTGTAATAGCAATTCAACAGCCTGCTGCCTCTTAGCTGAAATGAGCTGATGGACAGTAGGAAATATTTCAGCACTTGTAACTRTAAGTTTGTTTATACTGTGATATTCTCTGAATTGCAAGAATGGACGTGGAGAAAGTTTCAGAAGCTGACATAGCAAGCTCAGAAGGGTGGGACACTGAGCAGATGCATGGGTCTAAACAGCCATSTTGATACAGTTGTTTGGCCATGGTTTTAATTTTTTATATATTTCAGCATTTAATACAAGATTATTCACTCTACTAGTCTGCAGGAAAATGTTTGAATTCAGATGCAAAACCATGATATGTTAGTAAGCTCAAAATCAGAAATAACCCATATATAAATGCAAAATTAAATTTGATGCAATTATGAAAGTGAGGTAATCATCAGGAAAAAATCTCTTTCATGTAAGAATGATCCCTTATTCTGGCAATTTTKAAAATGTTGCACAGTTTCATTCTCAAACTGTACAGTAATACATTCATAGCTCCAATACTGAAACATTAGTAAAGTGCATACTTAAATCTCATTGAAGCTGACAGAAATCAAGCATTTTTGGAAAGTTTATCTGAAGAGAGGTATGTTTTTTTCCTCCCAGTGAAAAATTTAATTCCCARAAACTAATTCCCAGTTGCCCTCTTAACAGCATGCATTAGTGAAACACAGCGATAAAAATGAAGAAATAATTAGAAGCTTGGAAATAAATCCTTCAATAAAGTTTGATCTAAAACATTWGATTTTGTTTGTGCTGTCTGCACTGAATTTGGACCCATGCAACTTCTCAGAGCAGTCATAAAACAAACCATTTAATRCTGTGTCTTAATGTGCAGATATGAGGTGGTATTACTTGCTCTTTTTCACTTTGCTATTTATGTAACTGAAAAAGATCTTGCAATAATACTYCTTGAAACTGCATATAAATAGGCTTTTATGAATAATTATTCATGATTTCCATCTGTTTAAAGTAATTAAAGCAGATGATATTTGACCCACTAACTTCAAGATTTTATTTTTATTTTTCTCTAGCAAAGAGTAGTAGCAATTCCCTTGGAGTCAATTTCTTATACAACGATAAAGAACTGAAGACTTCAAAGTGCMTTTCAAACTGCAAAATATATATACTGAATTTTTTTGGCAATGTAGTGGTAAATTGCACAACAAAAGTACCTGAAGTTTCACTAAACAACAGATAATGGAGCTGTATAACAGAGAAATTAACTCATTCGGTTTTTCTCCTGATCATTATCTTAAGAATGCTGGTACTTGGTTTGGAACKGTGCATATTATATTATACTCATATTTGCTAATTTTGTATTCATACAAGAAATTAAGCTAATGAAAATTCTGTACTGAGGAGGCTCCAAAATAGCAGTTAATGCAGTTTTTGGCAACAGTAAGTCATAGCCATAATCAGGCCAAAAAGTTCTCTGTGTTTCTGTAACATCAGAGAAATGGAGCTACCCTCAATCTTCAAGATCGCAATCAACTCAACCATCTGCACTGTAATAACAGAGTTTTCTTAGAACCAGATTTAAATGGTTTTTCAAAKGGCTATAAACAACCACTGCTTCCATTCAATCCAGACACGCATCAACCATATGAATACCTAATTCATACATAACATTATGTAAAATGATCTTGTTATTGTGCTTCTTTAAACAGATTGGACTGAGCTTAGACATAGTTTAAGTAGACAAGAGTGGGTATGATGTTTTTTCTTCAACTAAAATACTTCCACACAGTACCAGGAGTCATAGAATCATTATGCAGGTTGCACTARCTATGTTGTATTGCTCTCTCCACAATCCGGAAAAAAAAAAAAAAAAAAGTTTTACCATGAATCTGTACAGAGTTTGCAAAACACAGGGTTGTAACAATCATGAGCAAAAATGTTGACACTGCCATCTTCCTTCGTGGAGAGCAAAAAWCCTTGGGCTTCATAGAGGACATTCTTTGGGAGGTAAATAAGGTTGGAAGAAATGGTATGGGAGAGAGTTTCTTCCAGTTTAACACATCTGGGTCAACAAGAAAAGATGGAGATAGCAAATGTGAGAGAGAACATCTTTTGACTCAAGACATTTCTGTGGCATCTYTTTGCTTCCTATCTCTTTCTTATTTTGCTCAATGCTGCTATTTACCATGGGACAGAGATGGAGAAGCAAACACCACTTTTGATGGACTGATGAGCTGAAGCTTAAAAAATCATTCTTACACTAGTCCAATAATTACAAATGTTTGGAAGCGTGTTGAGCAATTGTGATTAATACTGAATTCCCTTCCCTTCTTTTCTCACAYTGAAACAAACAACTGAGATAGTATGTGTTTAGCAAAATGTACTCAACTACATCTGAAATGTTTCCTTTTCATCCATTTATTCCAAATCTGGGACTTCATGACTGGTCCAACTGACCCATTTTTTCCCTTTGATTTTTTTTTAATATCTGAGGAAGTTCAAAGTTTTGCACAGCTTTGCACTTTTCTATATTCTCCTGTGTACTACAGTTGTGTGTATTTATCCTTCATCTTGAATAAGAAATCTTTATTTCAACCTTCAATAACAAAATTTRTAACTTTTCCAAAACTTACTGCGTAGATTTTTCCAGGCTCATACTCCTCGTCTTGGAAGAGCATACTGTATTGTTTATCTAAAAGGTTTCCATGAACTCTTAATTAAATTGCAGAAATCTTGCTTAGGAGGTAGTTTCCATATGTTTTTTTTTGCACAGAGTTAGAGGAGCTCTTCCTACACCAATGCCACTGCGTAATTTATCCCTGAGCACTGACTAGGCAGCACACCTTGTGAAACAGTTACTTTCCCCTAGCACTTAGAGCAGCTGCCTTTTAGATTAAATAGATCTATTATTTAATAATTCTCAGAAATGCCCCTCAGAAGATTAGAAAGGGAAGTGTAGAAGGTTATTTAACACACTCTGCTTAGAGGATTTAGATAGCAGACTGTAATTATCCAAATTGGAATTCAGCCAGCAGATGAAGGCTAATAACAAATCTTCTGTGAAAAATACCATGCAATCTTTCAGGACCAGACATGCCAGCAACATCTCATCTGAAACATGGCAACTGCAAGAGCTCAGTGCCTCTCTAATATTTTGCTAGGAATAGTAGTTTAGTTCAAATTCTAGAAAGTGCTTCCAACAGAAACAGCACCATTTCTTGCAACTCCATTAATCTATTAAAGAACGAAACAGTCTCATCGTACCTCAAAAGTACTATGAAAAGTGCTCTGATTTAGAAAATATTTATGGTTCTGCATAGCAGAAAAGGCAACATAAACAAGCAGCTCTTCTCCAGTGGCTTTGGGTCTTCCATAAATGCAGTCATATGGGGAAAGGGAATTCTGGGTGTAGATCCATTAATCAGAAAATCTAATCTTTTCAAGTTTAGTCAATGTCAACATGTGAAAATCTTTTGACAAGGCTCACCACCAAAAGCTATTAAAAATAATTTACCACATGACAGATAGAAAGATCCTTTTACGAACTTAAAGATGTGAAAATATAAGACACTGAGTAGCGTTTAATGATCACTTGCTTAGATGATGAAKCAGAAGTGGGATTGCCCTAGGAGTAGTGATGGGATCAGTTTTCCTTCACATCTCTATCCTCAACAGAGTAAGGAGCATGAAGGGAAATTTGCAAGACTGGAGGTGCTGTTAAGATCTTTTGGATAATCAAATGATGCACCAATGTCAAGGTAATCCAGAATGTCCTCACAAAATTAATGGGTGTGCAAATGCATAAGCAGGCAAGTTTTAGAGATTAATATGCATATAAGAATATAAAACTAAATGATATCTGCATGATGATGAACTTGGAACTCAGAGATTTGACCTCAGATGCATCACTGAAATTTCTCTGAAATTATTGACTTCATATTCCATGGCACCGCCACAATCAGGAAGAGAAAGACCAAGGAGTGAAATTTATCCCCTRCAGGAAACACTGATTTACGCCTACCTTGAGCATGGCCTGGAATTCTAATCTCTTTATGCCAAGAAAGGCAGAATGATATTAAAGAATATACAGAGATGGGCAAATTGTTAAGTTTGCAACTGAAGTAGTTTCTTCATAACCAAAAATCAAAATTCCAGGGGTTTTTTTTGAGAAGGTGGAAGTCCAGAAAGAAGGTATCAGAGGGGTATATTTCTCATTTTCASTCAAGATATTTTCTTTGAGCTTTGTCAGTCCTTGCTGTGGGAACCTTGGAAAAAAAAGATTTCATTCTCCCAGCAAAGCACAAAGGCAAAAATGCTTGAGGATATTGTGTTTYCTTGAAGGGCTACTGTCATGTGTGAAAGCTGTTCCACAGGCACAGCTGTGTGCCCTGGCTGGTGCACAGAGATTGTGTGGAGTGGGGGCAAGGCTGGAATGTCTGAGTTATCCACCCTGAGCAATCTCTGCAGAGCAAATACTGTCTAGCTTTTCAGGTGGTTATGGCCTGGATAAACTGGGGAAGGTCTTCATAGGGGAGAATGAAAAAGAATTGGGAAAAAAAAGCCTTTTCAGAGAATCTTGAAGACTCTATTCTAAAGCTGGCAGATAATGGAGTTCCTACATTACAGAATTCATAAATTAGAGTCCAGATAATGACCTTTTTTCTCATATCACCCTATATTTCTGCCCCCATTCAATGCAGAATATTTTAGCACAGGTACACAGCATTAGCACAGTGAAACGTTAATTTTTGTACTTTTTGATGGTTGTGATACTTTTGCCAAGTGAACAAAAAATTTCTTCACCTGAGAAAGGTGACACAAAAAGATTGAAAAATGTAGTTTAAGTTAAATTTTTAATCATCACTGGCTGTCTTTACATTTGTAGAGATAATTATTTTTGTTTAAGTAAATTTGTGCCATTGCTGCCGCCGTAAGTGGATGTCTGGAAGAAAATATAACATTGTTACAGTTCAGCATTTTCAACACAAATTTCCTTTTTTCCTCCTTTCAAGAATTTATGTATTTAACTGCATTGTGAAAGATTAGACAGATAAAGAAGCTTTCAGCAGAATCACAATACAGGTAATTAAGGGTCTGTCAGCATTTCCATTATGAACTCCATTTAGTATTAAGGGCTTAGCATTTTTCCATCATTTCAGAAAATGTCAAGCTGAAAGCTGGCATGCAGATTAGCAGCCTGGATGCAAATTTGTTTACACAAAATATTTAAATCTGCTCAGCTGTTTTAGATTTAGAGATCAGCCAGAAACTTTAAACTCTCAGGGCTTCTCATATGTTTCTGCCAAATTCTAGACCAAATCAGTTTAAAAAAAAAAAAAAAAAAGTGATTGGTTAATAAACTCTTGACTCATTGTCTTCCAAAATTTTGATAGTATTTACTTTAATCTTTAAATAGGATTTTAGACTTCTAGTCATCTTGTAACTGTAGCCTTCCTCCTGCCATCTTTATAAACGAATGATGAATTAGGAGTTGAAAACTATAGTAAAACCTAATATTAATCTTCTAGTCTGAAACATTGTTTTTGTCAACTTAACTACTCTTATAAAACAGAGAACAGAAATGGATGAGAGCCCGTAAGGTTTTTGAGTGTCAATAACTTAGCCACCATCTTAGGGTACTGGCAAAAAGGATCTGGTGGAGTTCAACTGTTACAGCTTTTCAGTTTCATCAGCTCAGTGTAATGCATGGTATAAACAGTTTTGTAGAGCTGTCACATCCTAAATAAACTCCTCTGTATTTAAATTAGTACTTTGCTTTTTAGTATCAATCTGCTCTGTTCTGCTAAAAGTCAATGACAAATCTCCTCCTCAGTTCAGTGGGGACAAGCTCTAAAATAATCTACTGGTAAATATTTCAAAAAGTTTATAATTGAATGGATGAACAATCTTTTTAAAAAACACACTTCTCACTTGAGAAGTAAGAAGCTTTGAATGGGAAGACTTAGAGYCACCAAGCAGTGTGAAATAGAAACACTGATGGAAACGTTAACTGAGCCATCAACAGAAATGAAATAAAAAAATAATATTKTCAAGTAGGAAAAAGAAAATACATTGAGATTGTAAAATATGATATTCAGATAGGTAAGGGCCATATTTATAATACTGATAAGAGATGGGGAAAAAGGAAAAATCAATGATGCAACTTCTAAAAACTGCATGATCATCCATGTGTGCCAGAAAAAGAATAAGACCCTTGCCCAGAACAATCTGTAAATTAAAAGCACCAAAAAAATATGGTACAAAAGAAATGGTGCAAATAAATTTTTTGCACATGAAGCATGGAGGAAGCAGATTAGAAGAAATAATTGATCAAATACATATATCCATATCAGTTTGGCTAGAAGATGTTTACTTGCAGCACACTGTATACTGGCTTAATARTGCAAAAAATTAAAACTTGTAAGAATGAAGAAAACATTCTTCAGAAAACACCTCAACATTACAGAGCAGTTATGTTTTCAGAAGTGGTGATTCAAWGTTTATTGTATTGTGTACTGTGTTCTAAAATAAATTATCTATTTTCTGTACAATCACCTCCRATTTATCCTAAATTCTAGGAGGTAATTCATGCTTTCTTAATAATTAGAGTGGTTCTGATGAGCAGATTCCCTCCTTATCTGGTATCTATGCCACATTCTGACCCTTAAATTAGACATTAGTGTTAACTCAGCTGCCAATGGATTTCAAAGCAGTGACGAATACAGGAGGCCCCAAAGGGAGCAATTTGGAGCAGTACCTTTCACAAGTCAGATACACAGCAAACTTTCCCCATTTCATTGGAATACATAAAATCAATGGGAACAAACTTGTAGCAGCATCCCTACAAATCTCACCCTGTTTTATCATATGTGATTTTTTTTTCTTTTTCTATTTAATTATTTTATTAATCTACAATATTATGTATAATCCAGAGTCCCAACTAGTCAGTTGTGGTCATCCCAGAACGGTGATATTAGTAAAGGATACAGGAGTAACAGTAGATCTGTAAAATTTCTCTTACCATGTCATATGGACAGTTTAACTGTATACATTAGAGCTTGAAAACCCAAGAAGATATATCTTGGATTTCCAAAATAAACCAAGTATTCAATTTTTAACTATCTGAATCTATACTGTTTATTTACACCCCCTCTTTTAAGTTTTGAACTTTTATTGACAATGTGTTCTGAAGTTTTCTTGTTTAGTGTGACTGGGTTTTATTTTGGCTACCAAAAAATAATCGGGTAGGCAGGCATATGGAAGAATGAAAAGAAATATAACTGAAAAACCACTCTTCCAATCTTGTTTTCTTGCAGATGACATAAAATCCAAAGAACTTTCTGAAAAAGTTAGTAAGTCTAATCTATGACTGTAAAACTGGAAGGATATTTAATTTCCTAGCATATTACCCTTACATGATTATTACTTTGGGCCAAAAAAGGACTTTACAAATGACATGGAAACTGAAGAGAACTTTCTATATTTTACTGCAGGCTTTATGTTTTTGGGACTTCTCCAGCGGTACTTGTGGAGTGGGAAGAGAATTTGGGAAGGGAGCCCAGAAGTGCAGAGGAGGATGAATAAATTCGGAAAAATTACAGGGGCTAGCTGATGAGCTAGATTTGAGTGTAGTAAAAATATATAGATAGAGCTTAGGAGAATGGTGGGTTTTTTATGGTTAGCTTAATTTAAAAGTAGCTGAAAATAGTGTAGAAACTCATACAGATTTCAATGGCCTCCAACTGTAGTACTAGAAAGATTTAGGAATTTTGAAGCAAATCCTTAAGAAAGTTATGGAGGTAGACATGCAGGAGTCAGCAATGACACTGACCTTGTTCTATATTTAACATTGATTCTGTTTCCCATTTCTATATCAGATAAATAACTTTGTGAATCATAAGTTTGTCAGGATGTTTTTGAAAAAAACTGTGTCATATATGGTTGATTGGTGCAACTTTCCACTGCTGACAATGAAAATGCCAATATATTTCAAAATATTTTACTGATAAAAATTCTGTAWTCAGGTGAGCACTTTTGTGAGCATTATATTGAATAAAATGAATCATTAAGTATATGTATTTCTTCTCTTGTGGTCATTAAAACTGCCATGTCATGCATGGCACTCACCGCTCAGCAGTGCTGGGTTAACAGCTGGATTTGGCAGTTTTTGCCAACMCAAGCGATTCTGCCATTCCATGCCCAAGTCAGTAGGAGTCATGAAAGTGAAGTGTCAGCACAGGCATTCAAGGGGAATCACAGCAGATGAGCACAGTCATGAATTAGGCACAGTTTCTTCTTGACAGAGCACCCAGTTACAGATGCCTTCTGCCAAAGTGTCTGTGTCCCTGCAGGCACCCAGAGATGCAAGGAGAAAACACCTATTACCACAAAGTCAAAGGACAGGWTTATGGGAAGTGGCCAAAGACCTCCCAAAGACCTCCTTTTTTTCCCCCAATGTTTTTTTTTTAACCAGATGGGCTTTCCAAAAGTCAGGATTAGGACCTTTGTCTTCCTCTATATTTTAGTTGTTGTGATTTTGACTCAGCATATTAAACTACATTAAAATGCCTATTAAACTAAGGCAGTGGCAAAACCAAAGAATGTATTAGAAAAGGAACACAATAAAACTAATCTGGAAACATCCTGGTTTTTGTACTTTCATTTTACTAGTTAATTCTGCATTTTCAAATGTAATGTTTCTTCATAACATACTGGAATATTTGATAACCTGATATAAGTAAAACCAAATTGCATTTATAAATTAATTTGAAGCAACCTAAACTACAGTTTATTTTCTTAAGTCCTCCTAGATCCTCTGCAGCCA
Source organism: Malurus melanocephalus (assembly GCF_030028575.1). Classification (NCBI taxonomy): domain Eukaryota; kingdom Metazoa; phylum Chordata; class Aves; order Passeriformes; family Maluridae; genus Malurus; species Malurus melanocephalus. Next base: position 1,687,087 of record NW_026623235.1, read on the forward strand.
TTACCAGCATTGTGCAAATTCCAAAATGCTTWACTGGAAAACAAAAAATTACTAGGAAATAGTGAAACTTGGTTAAAAAATTCAATGCATGTCCTGACAAAAAGGGGACCATTCTGTGGTAGTAAGGACTACATCTAATATTTTATTAGCATACTACCATTACACTGAATCCAGTGGAGTCATCCAGAGMATGCTGATGTGACCATCAATGAAATGTGGAAAGAGGATTTTTTCATTGTACCCAAATATATAATTTATCTTCCCTTAATCACAAACAATATACTTTTGTAATCTTTAGGTTTATAATGCAATTAGGGTTTTCCAAAGGCTTCTCCTAATGAGAATACAGGGCTTCTGCTATAATTCATATTTCTGAGTCAAATTAAATATACACACAGAAAATTGTTATTCAAAACTCAGTATGAAATGAAACAGACAAATCTACTCTCAGAGATCTTACTCTGGACTCTCCTTTTGCTTTCAATGGTCTCGAGCAACAGACAGTTTAGAAGCTCTTTTTACATCCTGTTTTATAATATCTATTTACCTTTGGATCAAAGCTAATACACAAAAACAAAAATGCAATTTTTACTTTAGGCTTTTAAAAGAATGCTTTTAAAAGAATGCTTTTAATTAGACTAAGCTTCAGTTCCCAAATAAAACTGCACAGCAATCAAGAAAGCTACCTGTAGTAGACTGTGCAGTTTTCGTTCTGGGTCAGATTAAATAGTGGAAGAGACGTTTTGTAATTCAAGTAGTTCCATCTCAATGCCATGTTCAATGAGAATATCTGTACTTTGCATTTATGTGGGTAATTTCCACTRAGGACTTAAAACTACACTTTCAGGTATCTGCTTGCTGGTTTTGAAAACAGGTCTGTGAGGAGTTGATGGCAGAGGGTTCATTTTAACTGCCATAACTGAAATAGTGCCACCTCTGAGATATGATATGTCAGCCTATTCAAATGAGGAATAATAAGAGTATTACTACAAACCAGAAAATGACACAGAAATGTACCATTTTTTTCTGTTCTTGAAAGGTGATTAGAGGTTTTCAAGCTAAAAACAGTTTTATAGAAACTATATTTGGTGAAAAAGTTCTCCAAATCAGTAAGTATAAATATGTCAGTTAATTCGTAATGTGCTAGGATCAGTATTTAATAACTGGTTTTAGTAACTGGTGTTTTTTCTTTTCTTCAAGCTTTCCTCCTAACATCACTTCTTCAAGCTTTACTCCTAGCTATCACTATTATCACTCTTCTTTTGTTAGTGAAATCAACTAYGTATTATAGTAGAACTTCCTTCTTAGATTGGGAATACACAGTAAATTAAGAGGTAATGGATAACTTAGAAGGCACATAAATTTCAAGTAGTTACCTGTGCCTTTGTAAACTAGCAATGCAGTCTGCTGAATTTCTTCATAACTTAACCAAGTACATAGATATAATTTCTACACATGCATACTATTTATGCATGTGTACACATGTACATACACAGTTTCATGAGAATTAACTCAAATAAGTTACATACATGRAGATATATAAGGCTAGTAAGATACACAAATATGGGAACCAGACRAAATAGATTTAAAGGTCAGAAACAGTGATTCAACATTTGTATAATCCAGGTAATCAACTCAGTCATTTCTGCCTCAAGCCTCCAGATTCTTTCAGTTCCATTGCAAAGACAGTCTGTGTTATTTACAGGCCTTTGGGGGTGAGAATTCATCACCCCAGGAATGCTTCTGTGCTTAAGTTACTTAGAGTTATTTTCCTTATTTCTATGATACAGTGCAGACATGAGACATGACACCATGATGCATTTTGYAGAATGCAAGGGAAAATGGGGAATCCATCTCTCTATGTCTGTGTTGGCTGTATCCCATCTTGTTCAACAGCACAGTTCCATGAGAGGACCAGCCCTGCTGGGATTCCTTGTCTGCCTTTTTCCAATACCCTGGGGCTCACTCTTTATGAGTAACACTGTTCCTAAATCTATAAACTTACCCAACTWAGATTTCAGACCTTAGGAAGGATATGATGAATTCCCACCATTTTCTTCTTTGACATTTACAACACTACTCAGCATTTGTAATGCTGAAATTATGAAGCCATAGTAAATCTTACATGCTCTGTGAGAACAAAGCAATGCAACAAGGAATGTAAATCTGCCCAGGAAAGGTAAACAACTGAWTGTAAACAAGTACAAATGTAAATGGTGTGTCTGTGTGTATATGTGTATTTTAAATAATCTTCCTTACAGTCCAGTATCCTTCTCCATTCTACTTCCCAGAAGAAAAGCTGGATATTGAGATCTTTAACATTTTCTAAAACTACTAGGCTTATTTTTTTTAAAAAAAAGGAGGGTGAAAACTGGTCCATTATATATCACACCCTGTTCTATTTAGGTGCAAGATAATTGCCAAATATTCTCCCTTGATTTTTTTTAAGGCAAATATTATCTCTTTTGTTTTGGAGATAAATTGTACCATTTAATTGAGAGGGAAATATTCTTCTGTAAAGTTGTTTGAAAAGCAGATCTCTAAAACTTGTAAGAGTTCTGGATTTTTGCAATAAACCATAGCATGGAAATTACATAACCAAAATTATGAGGTAAGATTTATAGCCTTGCAATAATTATTTTTATCAGATGCCTCTCTGATTTGTTACTTAAATATTGCCTCTTCAAACATCTTGCGTAGTAAGAGTTGTCTTAAAATTACAGGGGTCTAAGAACAAAATACCAGCTTAGATCGAGTTGTCTGTTCTCTGACTGCTCTTTCCTGGAAATTGCTTTGGTAAGCTAATTTCCCACAAAGGCTTTCTTTTATCATTTCAATCTTAACCATTATGGTCAGAAATGCAAGTTGAATGATACACATCAGCAAGTAGTTGAAGCTGAGATGTCACAACCCCATTGAATTAGAGTTGAAGTTTCCTATTAGTGGAAAAGGAAAAAAAACCCAAGCTAATCTTATTGCAAATCATAAAGCCTTTCTTATTCCTACAATTCTAATTTAGCAGATTCTGTAGAATTAACATTTTATATATCATTTTAATTTATTTTATAGATGCTTTCTTTACACTGTCTCTCTCTGTCTTAGCATCACAATGATGACTCGCTTGGTCTTGCTTCACAGGTGCTATGTTCCCCAGAATTACACCTGGAATTGTAAATGCTCAATACCTCTGAAAAACAGAAAGTGTCCAA
>NW_026623235.1:1690324-1692949 GCF_030028575.1 Malurus melanocephalus
TTTTTACAATCAGGCAAATTGAGCCATCCCCACAGAGTATATCAAAACTTTTTCAAATTTGTCTGAACAAGTGTGTGCTTTTCTTTCTTGTTACTAGATACATGTGCATTCAGTGGTTTCAAATCTCRATTTTTGTAGGATGACCTTCATGGCACATCAGCAACACTGGATATAATAAAACCAATTTTATTGCAAGTGTTCATACAAAGCAGTGCTTTCAGCCAGATGAAGCGCATGAAGAATGGAGGCTATATGTGGATGCCTTGGTGTGGAACTGGGAAGGGAAGGGAAGGGAAGGGAAGGGAAGGGAAGGGAAGGGAAGGGAAGGGAAGGGAAGGGAAGGGAAAAGGGAAGCAGAATGAAAAAGAACAGACAAATGAGTGGAACATGGGCCAGTCCATGCCTTTTCAAAAGTGATGTTTCAAAAGCAACCTGTATCTTAGGAGACCCAAAGCTGCTGTCTGCTAAATCCAGGACGTTCTAGTCACTCTGCTTGCTGTTTCTCCAATCTTTCACTAGGCTGGTGCTATCAGTCACGGTGGACGTTCTAGTCACTCTGCTTGCTGTTTCTCCAATCTTTCACTAGGCTGGTGCTATCAGTCACAGTTGGAGATACAGGGCACTAAGCTGGATGTGCAGTTGATCCTGCTAGACTTATTGCTCAAAAACAACACACCCCCCAAACACACAAACAAGCAAAAAACCATAGGTAGACTACAAGTTTCTGCTCTGCACAGGAGTCTTGGAAAAGGAGGGATTTTARAGCACAGCCACCGAATTCTTTCGGCCTCATGAGCTGGTGCTTGCCAATTGAGATGTTGATAATGGAGTTGAAGCTACAGCCTGTCCGTCTCGCCCTCTATGGCTGCCAGAAGTCCCCAGCCTCTCGTCGAGGAACGAGCTTAGGGAGCTTAGGGAGTCAGAGGGTATTTCTGTGTGTCAGCCAGCCAAACCAATCAAACGACCTACTACTGCCTTAGACCTGTCAACCGAAGACGTGCAGGAGTCACCGAGATAAAGCAAGCACAGCAGAAGGACGGAACACCGTGTCAGGACAGCCCGGAGGTGCGGTGCCGGTGCCGGTGCCGGTGCCGGGTGCGGGTGGAGGCTGCCGGCGAGCGGCCGCCGCTCCGAGCCGGCTGCGCCTTGCGACTGCTGCCTCTCACAATGAAAACGCGGAAAGCAAGCGAAGGTGAGGGTCTCCTGTGCCCTTTGCTAATCCCGAGTGGTACTGGGCAAGGAAGGGATAAATGGTCCCTGCTGGTGCTGCTAGGAGGGGTCGTGTGCTTCTTCACCGCTGCCCTGCAGGAGAGGAGGCRAGCGCTAAGCGGGGGCACAGCGGTGCCTTGTTTTAGCCCTGAGAAAGGCGGGGTGAGAGAGGGTAACTTTGCCTACAACCCTGAAGAACTGCCTAGCCTGAAAACGCGGTGAGTCGCGGTGCGCAGCCCGCTGAGCGCAGCCAGCCCGGTGTCACCTGCGGGGGCTTACGGCAAAGAGGCACCGCACAGGAGCTGAGCGTGTGTGGCGGAGTTGGAAAGGAAGGACGATGCTGTCCCTTCTTCCCTTCTCCAGTCAGTGTGTCCCTGCCCCCTGCATGAGTTCATACACACAAACACGCGAACGAACACAACACACACGCACACGCACATAAAGATGCAGCGGCGGCATCGACCACCTGGAAATGAAGAAACCTGAACCTGCTGTTACTCGTCCGACCGCTCCCGGCTCGGGGACAGAGCCAACACCTCGCTGCGCCCACCCGTGCCCCACCGAGGAAAGCCATCCGCCAGTAATCCCATGCCTATCRTCAGTAACACCGTAAATCAAGTGACTGGGAAGGAAGCGATGGGGAGGGGCTGTCAGAGCATTAAGGGAGAAGGATTGAGGTGGGAATGGGGGAGAAGGGAGATTTTGCAGAGGTAGCTAAAAGAAGCAGGGCACGCTTTGTCCCTGCTAAATACTCCCACATGCCAGGTACCCATCACTGGAAATGGAAATGCTTTCCATTTTCTCATCACTTCTTCTGTCAATGAGCCGTTTAAAATCTCAGTGCTTCATCTCTCTTTCATTTTGAAAGCTGCCCTTGTTCCGCTTGTCACAACTGCAAGAGGGGAGCAGAGGAACAACAGCAGTGGCTGCTTCATTTTAGCCAGGCAGACAAAAGTCGACCTTGGTGCTCTCTATCTTGGAGCGACAGCCAAATAGAAGAGATGGAGGAGTCGTGTGGAATCTGGTCATTTTGCTTCATTTTCTCTCTGCTTTGCCTCCACTAACAGATCGCAAGTTTTTTTGTTTGATTGTTTGTTGGTTTTTTTTTTTTTTTTTTTTTTTTTTTTTTTTTTTTTTTTTTTTTTTTCTTTTTTTTTTTTTTCTTTTTTTTTTTTTTTTTTTTTGTTGGAGGGATGTGCCAAATCAAAAGCGTGCAAGTATCTGTGATTTCTCTCCTAAATCCCAGGAGATGATCCCACTGATGCTGCCTAATTTTCTTCCTCCTCTTTTATRCCCTCTCCTCCCCTTTCTGTGAGGGATTTGGGCAGTGGAGTTTTCCACTCCCGACTCCTCCAAACTTGGTTTGTATCTCCCGTGCCTCAGTGATGTTTCTCATATCTCCCAGGGTGGGGAGGG
>NW_026623235.1:1693007-1697043 GCF_030028575.1 Malurus melanocephalus
AAAGGGAAGAGCACAGGATTCCACACCTCTATAGCTGAGCTCAAATCACTCTGCTTGACCTTTTCTCAAGGCTGGTTCGTGGTTGTGTTCATTTTAATGCCTTTAGAGACTTCTCTCAGTTTTCAGTGGTGCCATTTTTTTCTTTTTTACTCCATGTCTATTCAAGGAAGACTTTGTTAGAAATTATTCCATGGCATAATGAGATGTCGTGTAAGAAAGRTTTTCATTGACGAAGTAACAATTCCTCTTTACTTAACTCTTCCTAACACCCCTTCCTCAGCAGTTGTGACAGTTTCCCTTCTTCCACCTTCTGCTTTCTTCTCGCTTCCCTAATGCCATTCAAGTATTGTTGCRAGGTTYCAAAGAAGCATGAATTTATAGATAMTAACCATGAAGGGGTTTTTTTTTTTGTCTATATGAATATATCCAAGGAATGCTTAATTAACCAGATACAAACACGGTTCCTTAAGCATCCTGGGATGGTTTGACACCAGTAATGATGGCAGAGCTGTGGCTTGAGACTGGGGAAACCATGACAGGAGAATGACAAAAATAGGAAGAGCCTGAGAGACATATATCAAGCAAAGCTGTGGAAATGGCCTGGATGACAGGGATGACAGCAACAGTTTGGGTRTTATGATGTGGTGCTGGACTGCTCAGTAGAAGTGTTTAAGCGAAGAAGGGTATGGGCTAGAGCTTGCAGAGGTGGGGTGTGGTGAAAAGGCCTTGCCAGGCAATGGTACAGCAGATGCAGGATCAGGGGAATCATCTTGCTTCCAACATCTGGAATGTTTTATGTGGGCAGGTATTCATTCATTGTTTGCCTCTGCTTTCTGGGGGCAGGAGCTGTGTTGACACAATGGGAATGTAAATCAAAGTAAAATGCTTTCATTCATGGGAGTGGGGAGAGAACTGAATATAAAGACCCAGAATAGATGCAGTGCTGCAGTGAGTGCAAGCCAGCTCTGTGAAGATTGGCTGCCTAAAGGAACTCCCAYCCAGAATGTAAAATCTCCCTTCCTGGATCGGCAGTTTCTGGAAGAACTGCCCCAGTCCGAAGGAAACTGACAGTGTAGGCACCAGGGAAGCTTAGGCCCTGACAATGGGAAGAAGAAGGGCCAGTTTTGCAAAGYCCACTTTTTCTCTGTTTCTTGGGCTGTTTCTGGTGCTTCATCCTAGCGTTTTCCCTCAGTGCCCGGCATTATTTCCTTGCCCACCCCCAAGGGAGAGCGGCGGCTCTCAACAGGTGCCGGGGAAGCCGCTCTGCCTCGCCAGCCCGTCCCTCGGTCGGATGCTGCCGCCCCGCGACTCTCGCTCACAAAGCAGCTGCCTGGAGCCGCGCCGGAGCCCCGCTCGCCCCCGCACCGCGCCCGCGGGGCCCCGCGCAGCGCACGGCGCTCCTGGCCGGCATCCAGCCCGCGGCTGGCGAACCCTGGCACCCGGCGCCGACAACGCGCTAATGGCAGGAGGCTGAACCAGGGAAGAAAAATGCCCCCAAAGCGCCGGGTCGGGGCTGACAGCGAACCGTCTCCAGAGCGGGGCAGAGCGCCGGGAGCGGCTCCCTTCAATAGATGCGAACAGAGAGAAGCTGCCTGTAATTACAATRTGCATAAACGTCGCAGGCAAGCCYCTTCCCCTTGGATACCCCGCGTCAGGATAACGCGGGATGAGGTAAAAGCCGTCCACACCCTCCCCGTGAAACGCGAATTGTCTTTTTCCMCGCGATGCAAATGGGGGGAAAAGCAGCTGCAAAGCTCTACAATAAACTGTTTCATCCAAGCCAGAGCCAGCTCAGGAAGGCACGCCTTTKACTGCCACCCCCACAAAACACCTCCTTCCCACCCGTGCAGGCAACCTCTGTAGGCGATAACCAAGTCYAAAAACTCGGAGGGGATCGATAATGTCTACTAAATATTCTGGGAGTGTATGAATGTGGCGGGGAGGAGGGATGAGGATGAGGAGGGGGATAAAAGGGTGATTAATCGGATATTAATCACTGGCCACAAACAAGGGGAGATTATTTCGGGTAGGCAGCAGACTGTAGGGAGTTGCAGAATAGATCCTTTTACTGAAGGCACGCGTGATRGGATCGGCACTTCACTGTTTAGTGATGTCTGTGTAATTCTGCAGGTGCACATTATTCAAGCCACACATCTCTTCTTTTCTCTGTAGCATTTCCCTTAACTGTCTGCAAGCACAGATTTAGTGGAGATATTTATGCCGTAACTAGACATTTCCTTTTTGCTCTTAGTTCATGAACACAGAAGCAAGAAGAAAGCAAAATAGCCCCTGCCTCGGGGGAAAAAAAAGAAAAAAAAAAAAAAAAAAAAAAAAAAAAAAAAAAAAAAAAAAAAAAAAAAAAAAAAAAAAAAAAAAAAAAAAAGAGACAAAACACAACACCCAAACCCCCTCACATACATGAGAGACAAGGGACCAAGGACGGGAAAAGGTGTCGATCCTTGCACCCAGCGACAGACCATGCCTTCAAGGCTGAATTGTCAACGCACCTTTCCGACAGCCTGGGAGCCCTGCATGCGTGCAGAAAGCTGAGCGTGAAGCGCATTTCGGGCTGTGAGACGGCTACGCATACGCTGGGCTCCTCYGTAACTTTCCCCACGCAACGGGTTAAACTAATAAGTGCATCGATACAGGCATTCCCGCAAAAAGCCCGCTGCTCGACCGAAAACCAGAATTGTAGATAATCCCCCCACACACCCCGCACTACCATCGTCGTCACCTTAAAAAAGTGAATCAGTGGGATTTGTTTGAATATACACTAGTTAGAGGCTATATGAACCAACTCACGTCTCCGTTTGAGCATACTGCAAGAATATTTATTGAGCCCGAGCTCAGTCACTGCATTGAACGCCAGCCCTGGCAAGCAAATACATTTCCTATCTCCGAAGAGAGCTCTGAATCAACTCCTTCTTTCCTCCCTGCTTTAGCGATCATTTATATATTTCCATTGCAAAGTACCCAGGGCAAAAAATATAAAATAAGAGATAAATATATTTTGAAATACACCTTGGTATAAGGCAAGAGCTTGCAACGCCCTGACCGAAAGCAAATGGACCCCTAAAAATATACYACTCAAATACTACCCTACCTTTCACACACGAAACCATCAATAAAAAGACGAGGTTCCAAAACGTAAATCCACTTTTAATCTCCATTTTCTTCACCAGGATGAAGTCCAGCCGGCCACATTTAGTACATCCCCTTTCCCAAAAGTCTGCTAATTTCGATTCCTTTGCACGGATTTCCCCTCTGCAGATCCCTTTCATATTATTCTTGAGAGCTCCTAATTCCTATTCCTCGGCCAGGCGCAGCGGAGTTGTTGCTGTTGATGGTGCGCGGTCACAGCTCGGAGTGAATGGTGTTTCTGGGATACCACAGCAACCTTGACGAGGACTCAACCATCTCTCCAACGGGGGCACAAAGTCTCAGCTACTCTCGATCGTGTCTTTTCCTCCCCCCCCACCCCCCCGCTACCCCAACTCCCTGCACAGACGAAACCCACCACAATCCTGGCTCCTCACAGCATCCACCGGGAGCCACGGGAGARCACCTCAACGCTCAGACGCTCTCTGCAATAAACTCCGAACAGTATTTGCAATTGAGACTCCCCCCCCCCACCCCAACCCCCTCGTTGCTTCAAGAGGATCAGTTTTGCCTGGGAGAACGGCTCGGGAGATAACGGAGTGGCGGGGTCCCCCCGCCGCCCGGAGGAGCCTGGGGGGCCGGCGCGGCGGGGCTCGCCCATCCCGCGCCGCTCGCGGCAATCACAGCCCGCTTATCGGTGCACCACGGGCGGTGCTCGGGGCTGCCATCGCTCCACCGGCTGCACACCGCCCGCGCCCTCGGGCACACAGCGCGGCACCGTGCGCGGACCCCGGGGATGCGCAGGCTGATGGCTCTGTGCGGGGACATCAATTACAGGCCGGGCGCGGGGGAGCGGGGGCGCGGCGGGCACAGCCCTGCTCCCCGTGTGCACAGCCCAGGGGGCTCCGAGCCGCGGCGGGCGGGGGCCGGGGGT
>NW_026623235.1:1697225-1728233 GCF_030028575.1 Malurus melanocephalus
CTGGGGGGGCTGGGGGGGCTGAGGGCCGGCACCGCCCCGGCTTGCGGGGCTCCGCACCCGCGCTCCGGGCTGCCCTCCTCTGCTCGCGGCTCCCTCCGCTGCGGGAAGCGTGTGGAGGGGGCGGGGGGCACCGCCTGCGGTGCGGAGGCGTGCGGAGGCGCGCAGTGCGGGGGTGCGGGGGTGTTGTCCCAGCTGTGCGGGGGTGCTGGGGGTATGGGGGTACATTTCTGTGCAGAGCGGGTACACGCGTGTGCCCGGCCCCGCGGTGCGAGTGCGTCTGCCAAGGCCGCCGTGTGTCGGTGCGTGCGTGGGAGGTTTCTGTGGGGGCGGCGGTGCGTGTTTGGGTGCGCGTGTGCCTGTGAGTGTGGGCGCTTGCACATGTGTGTGCGGGCTTGCATGTGCTGCGGTGTTGAAAGAGAGTGCACGTATGCACACGTGTGGTGTGTGATTGTGCGTGTGCATGTGTATGCAAGTGGTTGTGTGTACTTGTGTGATTCAGTGCGGGCGTGTGTGCACGCGTGTTTCGTGCATATGTGCGTCCATCTGTGCGTGTGTGACAGCATGCATGGATTCCTTCCAGTGCATCTGTGAGTATATGTGTTTTGTGAATGTGTGTTTGTGTGGATGTGTTCTTACACAGCGTGTGTGCCTCTGACRTGCATTTGTCTTGCATGTGTGTGCACATGGGTTTGTTCACATGACTGATTCATACAGCTTTGTGTTGTAAGTTTTTCAATGGATATGCATACGGTACATGTGTGTAAATGCATGAGCTGTGTAAATGCGTTATCTCGAGTGCTGATGGATAGGAATGCATGAGCTGGGAAATGCTGGCAGTCAGTTGCAAAGCATGCATCTTTGCAGGTGTGTCCACACAGGGTTTGCATTTCCCTATGCTGAACAGTGTGACTGTGAGGGTGTCTTAGGTGCATGGAATACATTTGTGGAAAGATGTATCCTGGCTAGGAAGTGTTTTGAATGCTTTCTCTGGCATGTATGAGTTTGTATGACCACATGTTTTGTATATACATGTGATATATGCAGTATTACCACAACACCATAGATGACAGTATCAAAGAAATCGGGAAACATGATGATTCACCCTTCACTCCCAAAACACTTYGTGGAAGGGGAGGTTTGCATGGCTCTCAGTCTGCTCCCATGGGGGTATCAGGGTGAGCAATACCTGCCTTCCTTCCATGTGTACTGAAAACCATGCCCTCTTTCAGTGAAGCCAGCAGCAATTCACAGAGTGTGGCTCTGCCTATGGCTGGCTGAACTCACCTCTGTAGCTCTAAGGCTGCGTGAGGAAGGAACACCTTTAGCTGCAAGTGCTGACCCTGACCAGCCCCATTGGATCCATACATGTTTGTTTACTGGGGAGAAACAAAGGTATCTATTTCACTGCCTCGTGTACTGTCTACAGCCTTCTCTTGCAGACACATAAGTCTTGGAGTGTGACTGCTGTAATTGAAGCTTGGTAGGCCTGTTTGCATCCTCTGCAATGACATAGGAATGTGAGTGGACAGGTGATGTGAAACTTATTTTGGTGTTAAGGGCAGTGCCATATTAGGATCATCTATTTGACAAAATTCCAGTGGTCCCTGTTTTAGSGAAAATGGGATAGGTGAAAATCACTTGGTTCTAAACCTGTCTACTGTATTTATTAATTCCAGCATCTTTCTCTTTACTATATACATGTATTTGCATTTATGCATGTATGAGTGCATGCAACCAGAATCCATTTTTCAAGAGAAATTCAAAACTGGAGACCTGTGCTGTCAGAACAGCATAGTTGGCCACTCCTCAAGATTCATATTTTGGTATGTGTGTGCTTGGAATAGAATTGTGCCTTCATCCCCCAAGAACACTTTATGGTTCTGAAATTCAAAATCCCCTTGGAGTAAATACTTTATCAGTTGTAGAGGATAAATAGATAYTGAAGACAGAAACTTGCAGTTTCTAATTCATGCATTGCATTGCTCAGTACTTCAATTACAGCTTATTTAGAGGGTTTAGTTTAGTGTCATTAGAAGTCACATCTGTTTGACATCCAGCAAGATTTATGCTGCGAGTTATCTGTATYACTTCTGAAAATGAAATTTTGGCTCATCAGTTAGATGTTAAACATCAACGAAGAAATCCTTAGTGGTAAAAATGGGACCAAGGACTTTTTGTGGTGAAAGTCCTATTAATTTTCAATAACCCTTAGATTTCCAATTAATTTAGATGCGTTTTAAAAATATCACTTCAGCTACTAAGACAAATGTTAGGCACATTTGGTAGTATTAATGCTAGCAATTGACTGGAATTTCTTTATAGTGTGCCCCCCACTCCGATCCTCCAAACACTGATGTTTCATTTTTCTTGCGATTGATTTGTTGTTTGGGTCCCATAAACTTTTGAGCGATTCGGAGTTCAAATTGTAGATTGTGCTGTGTATTTCATATTCATAATATTCCCTCTCTTAGTTTTTGTTCCTTTCTTCCTTCCCCCTCTCTCTCCCCTCCTTTTCTCCTTCCTCCCCTCCATTTCTGCTTTCTTTCCTCCTCTTCTTCCCTTCTTTTTCTCTTTCCTTCTTGTGGTCTCTTACTCTGTTTTTCTTTCTCCCATTGTGTTTTATTTTTTCTTGCTCATTCTTTTTCTTTCTCACACTCTTTTTTCTCTTTCTCCTCTCTCTCACTTTTGGCATGGTCAAGCTTATTGATCATTTGGGTATCAGTCAAGGATGAAAGTGACTTGGCAAGGACCATTAAGTCAATCACAATGATTAAATACTCCCAAGAATTTTAAAATGTGCTGAAATCAGAAATGGGCAGCTATTTAACTGTCTGACCTGTCAGGCACATGAATATCAGCACTGCTAGTGGAAAACTTGTATCACAGACCTGACAGGCTGTGATGCCTTAGTTACACTATCTGTAGGCAGGCATTCTTGTTTCTGAATCTCCAAGAAATAAATACACCAAAATAGTTCTATGGAATAATGTGTTACTATTGGTATTCACATTTTCCCCGTTCACAGCTCCCTGTTCACTTTGCCAAGGCAGATCAAATTTAAGTTTGATAATTACATTACGGATTCCTCCTACATTTTCAGCTGCATTTGTTATTCTTCATTCACTGTCATACACTTTAGTGTAAGGTAGCTGTATTTTGTTAAATAGCTCCTAYATTTTGCTCCCAGGTAACTTCTCTCTAATTGTAGATAGACTGATTGCTTTGCTTTAAAAAATGCAGTGGGGTCTTCTGTGACAAATACTAGTGTGAATAATACAGTACACAATGCTTGCAAGCACAGACAGCATATGTAGGCATGTGTAGGCATGTGTAAAGCATATAGGTAGTGATATTTAAAAATAAGTATTTGACTTGGGATACAAATCTGATTCACTTATATCACATAATTCTTTTGGAAATCCTGACTGAATGCAGAATATTCTGTATTCCCATAACTTAGTCCATCTGGTTATAAACCCCAATATGATTGTTGGTCCTAACTCTGACCCAGAACTGACTGTATGTCTATCAGAGAGACCTAATAATTTTGAAAACATTAGGAGAATGTTACAAATACAYTGTAATCTTCCATTTCCTCACTTAGGCTTTTGAACCTAAGTTGGAGTCCTTCAGGGAAGGTCACAATGAGGAGGACACTATTGTGCCACCCCCACTTCCCTCAGAGTAGAATRGTTTCCCTGCATGAAACAGATCATGAGGTTTGGATGGGAAAGAGTGAGTGGAGATCATTCCATAAATGCTGGGATACTGCCATGGGCTGGTGTTACTGCTGCATATTCACAGTACAGGACACAGCCACAGTATGAACATTAAGTATAATAGMACACAAAAAATGACAAGATGCACTAAAGCAAATATAATGATGGAGACAGCTGGAGGGTAAAATACATTACTGACCTTCTCTTGACTACTTAAGCTTTCACAAGTAAGGTTCTAAGCTGCCTCTAGCACAGAATATCTGTTCAAGAAAATTAAACAGAAGCAATATTTAAGAGGACATAATGAAGTCCAGACTAAAAAAAAAAAAAAACCAGTCTCCTTCAGATGCATTGTCCACAGGGAGATGGAGTTCATATGTTTCAGTATCACAACTAGCTGTGATTTTGTTGACTCCCTCTTAAATATTCCTTGTATTCTGCTAGAGGCCATATGTGAAATCCGTTTGGAGGCAAGAGAGAGAATACAATTTTATTTTATGCAACATTTCCTGATTTAGATATTGTACCATATAACAGTTTTCAAGCGGAATCCAAGGAATTAGTTTTGGACTACTGCTACAAGATTTTGCTTACCTTATTGACTGAAGTTATTGTATCAGTCACARTCAATCAAGATGATCTTGGTGTGTAGTTTTATTTGTCTGAGATTCAGACAACTGGCATTCATGGCAAAAGCTGTCACTACTGTAATGTTCTGCCATCTCTTGTCAGCAGAGTTTGATGATCTGGGAATCCTATAGGTGTGCGAAAAGCCAAAGTGTCTAAGTTCTTTACACAGGCAGAATGATTTTTTACATAGTATGTGCAGTGCAATCAGCTTTAGCAGAATTTGTATGTTGATCCCCCTGTCTTTAGTAATGGAGTGGCATATTTTCACATATACTGGCTCTATTGTCCCTTTGGTCCAGTAATTTAGGACTTTCAGTCCATGACCAAAAATGCCATTGTTTATTCTGCCCAATGCACTGCTCTGTGGAGATGTATAAGTAAAACAGAGGATAACAATGTGATTGCTCCCACATGAATGTGATAAGGATTATGCAATGGAAGCTTTCCAAGGGAGGCTTGAATGGTGAACATTTAGAAAATACATTTAATGTGATCATTGCACCAAATAAAATTATTTAATATATACTTTGAGACAGATTATCACCTTGGAGTTTTGTATACCATGGACATAAAAAAACGGAATTTCCATTATAGGAAATTACTGCCCACAATATCAGTAGAACAAAGCAGAAGAAAAGGTAAATATTGCAGGGGGAAAAAGTGTGTTAGGAAATTGCTATGCTTTGTCATTAATGTAATAAGCAAAAGGGAATTATCCAGAATTGCATCAAATATCATTCTTCTGTCATAATAGTACTACTGCAGTGTGTAGAGAAAAACAGGAAAGGATGGTGTGGTGCTGAAATAGGAATAAAAAAATTTCACTTATTTAGTGGATTTTATAGGTAATAAAGTTGGTGGATTGGTGGGAGAATGTTAAACCATCCTTCCAAATTCCACTTTTCTGTTTACATGGATTGAGATATAGTTTAATCATATTAAACATGCCAGTTATTTAATGTAATTTGGTAATAATAAAATGCAGTATATGTAAAATCATCTTTCATTGATCAAATCTGAAATGCATTCCACTGGTGAGTAGATTTTCTCAGTAAACCTTTATTTGTTAGCTGGTGGGGTAAAAAAAAAATCTTCAGTGTTTTCTTGCATCTCAGGTTTTGCTTTAATTATTTCTGTGACTGCTTTTTTTCTGTATTATCTGTTGAATTGTTTTCAATGTCTTTGTATGGTCCTTGAAGTTTCAGGGAAGCTAAGCATTATAGATATAAAATTAGTCATTATTCTTGATAAAACTTGCAGAAGTTACAGATATAAATATCCTGACATATGCCAGAGAAGAGAAACAAATCTAGAAGGTCTGAAGGTCTCTGTTTTTCTGTTACTCTTCATGAAGACTTCTCCTTGGCTTGAAAAGGAATTCTGTTCATTTTGCTGTACATAAACTAAGCCTGTAAAATATTGGTAAATATGACTCCAGTTTCAGGCTAAAAGTTACATAAAGAACATTTATAAGTAATTTAATAGCAGCGAGAAAGAGGATGGGCATTCTATCTACCTGCCATATTCTTTAATAAACCCTTAAGAATATAGAGACTRTTGACATTGCTGACAATTGATAACCTGGTTTAGAGATGTATTTCTGGATACACAACTAACACATTCTGATGTCTTTTAGATGCCATATGCTGAGGTTATAAAGTTACAGATAGGTCAGGAAATTTTGGTAGCAAGTGTTTGTAATTACTAATCTTGAAGAAAAGACAGGCAAAAATGGAACTTAAGTATATCTGATGAACAGCTAAAACATTTAATTTTGAATCATGGCTGCTTTATTAATTTGTTGCACTGTTCAAGGTAGGCTAGTAAAATATTTCAGACTTTTCATATCATTTAATGCTAGACATTGATCAGAAGCTGGGGGAGGGTCAAAGAAAGTGTGTGGAAAGGAATATTGGACTAGTTTCAAGCTATTTTGTTTCAGCTGGGTACTTGGTATGCATGAACATAGCTAGACCCTTTTGCTATCTATTTCTCTCTGTACTCCACTCTAAAATGATTTATAATGTTTGAATCCCTTCCCCTTTTTAGCCAAGTGCAGTCTTACAGCAAGGAGTATGTCGGTGCTGATTTTGAATAGCATTTCACAACCAGCTCTGCCACTTGCTTCTTTCTCTATATGGGCATGGCGTCACTTGGAGAATGATGAGCTCAAAGAAATGAGTGTTGATGTGGTGATGCTGTAGTATTTTTTGTGCAGCTTGAAATGGAGATCTGAGCTGACCTGTGTATGTGATGGCAAGCTCACCTTCCCCCAAACAGARGAGCACAGAGACACAAACCAGGGCTGTCCTGGGAGAGCATCAGCCCCACAGGCCATGTGAGACCCCTGGTCATCCTCCGGGACTGCACACAGGCTGGGGGACAGGGTTCATTATGGGATATGGGGAAAGAGCTGGGATGGTGTGAGACTGACTATGCAATGTTTATGTGAGGAACCAAAGGTGGATCAAACTGGTTTGAATAGGAGCAAACATGCAAAAATGAGAGATAAGAAGATAGAGGGGACCAGTCACCTGATTACAGTTTGCTGGTTGGCACCCTAGTCTGCATGTTAGGTGGTGGRCTACATTTTYCAGTGCTATACATCTCTAGTTTTTGTAGTTTGATGCACTTGATTGTGCTGCTTCTTACCTATTTGTTGGTTTCATGAGTAGCAAAATTCATTTACATGATATGTGCACTAGTTTTTATTCTAGCATTATTCTATAATTACTATTCTTTACATTAAAATATAGAATGTATAATGTTACCTATTCTCATGAATGAATTATTGTTTAAGTCCTCCAAATTCAATTACTAAAACCAAAGTAATTCAATAAATAGAAAGTATAGTATTAATATGTATATGAACTAAGTTTTTATTTTCCATACTGATGCACTAAGTTTTTCTTTTCCATGCTGATATATTTTTACTTTAGGATATCCAGTTTCACGTGAAAGTGTTAGCTACAGTTCTGTAAGAGTTATCCGTTACTTTTTTTTCAGGCCTATTATCTATCCATATATGTGTTYGTCATTATTATAGAAACAAAGAAAAATAAGACTGTAGTGTATTGTCTTACTGAATGTATGACTATATGCATCTCAGTCTATTTATCTTTTTAAGAAAATTGTTTCATTTATAAGCAAGTAGGTTTTTTGTCTGAAATCCTATTAGCCTCTGGCAAAAGTATTTTAGAGGTCCGATAAATGGCATACAAATATTTTATACTAAATGAGAAAAAAGATTTGCACTACAAACATCGAAGTGCTTCAAGTAAAGAAAATAATGAAATTCTTAGATATTGAATATATTGAAAAATTGACAATTAACTCAACTGTGACTCTGACTGTGAAAGAATCTTTAGTAGCTCTGCAGTCATTAAATGGAGAAAGTGGAACTGTAAATATTTCATTGTTATTTCAAGAAAATRTGTTGGAAATAATGTTGAATATTTGAAAGGCTACTCAAAATAATTAATTTTGTTTCATCACAATAAAACATTGGAGTATGCCTAGAATCAGATGGAAAATAAATAGCAAACTTCAATGTATACCATAGGAACTTTATAAATTTTTCAGTATCATTAATATATCATATAATAAAGCAAGCAGGTGGTGTAGAAGACCAACTTGCCTCAACAGAGAACTCCTCTTGAGATCAAGAAGAAAAAGAAATTGTATGATCTCCCTAAGCAAGGTTAGGCTTCACAAGGAAGATTAGAGAGATGCAGTTCACAGACGCAGGGAGAAAACACAAAAGGCTAAAGCTCATTGAAACTGGCCAGTGTTGCGTCTGGAAACAAGAAAGACATTTTAAAACATACTACTGGCAAGAGACCTCTAAGGAAAGTGTTTGATTGATACTTGATGGTGACCTAACAAATAGGGATGAAGAAAAGGTGGAGGAAGTTAATGTTGGAATTATTTTGCMTCAATCTTTCATAATACTGGTAGACCTTGGGCTACTGGGTCCTYTGAGTTGGAGGAAACAGTGACTTTTTACTGGTGGATACCAAAGTTTTAAGGGAGCAGTTGTATTTTTTCAATTTCCATAAGTGTATGAGCCTGATGGGAATGTTGCCAGAGAACCGAGGGAGCTAGTGGATGTTATGGAAGGACCCCTCTTGATCATCTGCCAAAAGTCTTGTAAGTTTAGAGAAGTCCCTGCTGACTAAAAGCTGTCYAGTGTTACTCCAGTCTACAGAAAGGGTGTGAGGGGAGACCCAGGGAACTKCTGACATGTAAATGAAACCACAGATCCTGGAAACATTATGGAGAAGATGATACTGGGTGCTATTGAAAGGCATTTAAAGAACAATGGGTTTGGGTTTGCAAAGGGAAAGTCCTATCTAATTTAGTATCTTTCTAATAAGGTCACCCACACAGTGGATTAAGGGAAGGCATTGGAAGTAGTTTTTTCTGGATTTCACGGAGGTTTTTGATACTGTCCCTCACAACATTTTTCTCAACCCCTTGTCCACCTGTTGGAYGAACAAGTTCACCATGAACTGGATGAAGAACTGGCTGAACAGGTTGCAGTGAGTGGGCATACCTCTGGCTGTCACCAACAGTGTTCCTGAGGCTTCAAATCTAAGGCCAATACTGTGTTCAATATTTTTATCAGTGATCTGCCTGCAGGAGTTGAATACACCCTTGGTAAGTTTGCTGTTAAACTGGGTGATGCCATTAACTGAGGGACAACAGGCCTTGCAGTGGGATTTGCATGAGGCTGGCACGTTGGGCAGCTGTCAGTGGCATGAAGTTTAAGAAGACCAAATGCTGGATTCTGTGCCTAGGACAGAGTAATCCTGGAAAAATGTATAAACTGGGAAAGGAATGGCTGGATAGTAGCTCTATAGAGAGGGATCTCCTTAACATGAGCCAGCAGTGTACCCTGGGTGTGCCAAACTGGGTGTGAGAGCAAACTGCATCGTGGGCTGCATCAAACACAGCATGGCTGGCTGGGCTGTGTGCAGACATTGCCAGCTCAGTCTCTTGTTCAACAGCTCCCCCAAGTCCTTCTCAGCAGGGCTGCTCTCAATATGTTCATCCCCAGCCCGGGTTGAAATGGGGATTGCTCTGATCCAGGCACAGTACCCTGTATTTGGCCTTTTTGAGCATAATGAAATTCATGTGGGCCCACTTCTCGAGTTTGTCCAGGATCCTCTGGATGGATTCCATCCTTCAGGAGTGCCAACAGCACTTGGAATCATCTGCAAATTTGCTGAGGGTGCAATCAATCCCTTTGTCTGTGTCATTGATGAAGTTGTTAAATAGCAGAGGTCCCATTACAGACCCCTGATGGRCACCACTTRTCTCTGATGTCCATTGGAACTCTGACCACTCCCCTCTGGATGTGACCATCCAACMAATTCCTCATCCACAGAACAGTTCACCCATCAAATCCATATCTCTAGTTAGGAGAGAGTGTCCAAGGCCTTACAGGAGTCCYGATAGATGGCATCTGTAGCCTTTCCCTTGTCCTCTGATGCAGTCACTCCACAGAAGGCCACTGATTTGGTCAGGCAGGACTTGCSCTTGGTGAAGCTGTACTGGCTATCTCAAATCACCTCCCTTTTTCTTCATGTGCCTTAGCAGAGCTTCCAGGAGGATCTGTTCCATGATAGGYGTCATTTAACTAACATAAGTGAAATGATGCCATTTCACATTCACAGATTATAATGGCCTTACATCCATCTCTTCCCACATAATTACGTACAGAATTTAGGGAAAACGGTGAATAAGAATGGCAAACATATAAGAGATCAGAAAATATTTCTGAATACAGTGAAAAAGTTGGAACTCATTAAATTTTACTTTCTGCAATGACTGTTTAGTAAGATTTTTGTGTCATACTTACTAGRACTAGACACATGTTTCTATTCTCTTAAGCGAATTAATAATCTAATACTTATTCATGAGCTTTTCTCAAGGGGACAAAGCACGTGTTTCTCCTTTGATCAGTGTCCATACTTTCCAGGTAGTCTGTCTCCTATACTGAGCATCCAGACTGACTCTCAAATCCTGGCAAGCTGTCTGCTCCTGAGATTTTTACTGAGCAGAATTCCTTCCAGGCATCCTTTGGAATAAATGACTCATCTGTGTTTCTAAAAGAAATTGTTTAAGAACCAAGGTCCAGGAGAGAATTCTAAGCTGATAATCCTTATAAGAAAATAATTTCCCTTTGGATGAGAATCAGGTGTGTAAACTCTTGATGCATTTTCTCATCATTCTATAATTACTAATTCCACAAACTCTATACTTAGAGGACTGGATGTTGTGCATCTGATTAWTGAATGCCCAGTCTCTTTGTGTGTTTTGCCTGAAGCTAAGACTTTGAGCTTAGGGTTTAAATAACTTGTCTTGGTGCCAGATACCTTGCAGCCAACGCAGAGGCCAATGTCAACCAGAAACTATTTAAGTGCTGTAATCTGTATTAACTTGCCTTGAACTCAAGTATAAGGGAGCTTAAATAAGGTAACTGGCATTAATATTATGTATTGGTTAGTGCTGAGATGGCAGAACTAGACACTGTACATAACCACTTCACAAAACGTGAGGATTGTGATCATCAAAGGGACTGTTGTTCCATACAGGATGATTTGGGGAATGTTCAAGAAGCATGACTTACAAAAACGAGGAAAAAAACCAAAATAAACAGTAGCAGTTGAGACCCTGCTTAGCCTTAGGAGGACCCAAATATAATATAGTGCTATATTCTATGCACATATATATATATATTCTATGATATGCTATAATAGAATAGCATAGAAACGTTAGACATAGTGAAAAGATAAAGAAGAGAGAAAATTAAAGCCCTTCAGTTCTTAATTCTCTCATCAAAATCTCTCAGGCTTAATCATCTTGACCTCAGCAACTGAGAACCAGCAATGACCATAGGCAACAGTGTCATCCTGAGATCCTGAGTGTTGTATATCATGTATCATATTAGTGGTAGTGGTGATCAGTAACAAGGAAAAACTAATTATTAGCAAAAAGAAATGGTATTAATGAATAAATTTATTAAAGTTTGCTTTTAAAGCTTCAAACTGGCCTGATTTATGTCTTCTAAACACTATATAGCAATGCCTTAATTAACTGAAGCATAATATACATATATATATTCTATATGTGCACATACACRTATAGACACATAAGTGCTCAATTGCAATGTCCTAAATTTGAACATTCAAGCACTGACCATTGGAGAAGGAACACTGTGTTTTGTCCTTCAGCCAACTCATCTTCTGCAGATACTGTTTCCACCTCTGGAACCCGGTCTGAGAGTGCACCTTTTTCTTGCTTTCTCACCCAGACTCTTCATTGCTGCTGTCACTTCCTCTCCATGCTGTCACTAAGGACCTGGAAATTCCTTTTTTGCATTCATCGAAGCAGCAGCTGTTCAGCTTGTGGATACTTGCTTAATCAGAAGGACACTCTTCTTGTCTCATGCTTAGTGCTGAGTTTTCTATTCTTACCAGTCTTCAGAGAATCCTAGATCCATAATTTAATAATTTCTAAAATGAGGGTTTTGTTAACAGAACCATTGAACATGACAGCTTTCATGGCATCTCACTGCACAAAGTGTTTGAAAATTAGATTAAATGGACCTCTGATCTTCTACATCAGATGCTGTGTTCCTGTGAAAAAGATATGAGTCAAATGATGAAAATAATGTTGTTTTGTATTTTTAATGGATCTGTGTAAAAGCTGTTCAAAGCAAATCAAATCAAAACTAGCATATCTAATTCAAAGGTAGTAAAAGTGAAAATGTTTAGCAAGTTATGAGCTGCTGAAGTCTGTGCATTCTGGGGCCAGGGTTTCTTTTTTGCAGTTGCTGAAGTCCACTCAGATGCAGCCTGAGAACCCAGGGATGTCTCCACCCCACTGCCAAGGCTGCTGCTGTTTTTATTTGCAGGTTTGGCAGCCAGTGGGGTTGAGGCTGTGTCCCAGAGAGTCCGCGCAGGAGCACAGCTTGTAAACACACACAGAGGACTCAAAAATTTGCTAAGAAATCACACACACACGTGTTCAAGACTAAATTCCTTGAGGGAAGATAAACACAGTCAGATCTCTTTAGTTGCTGGGACATTTGTCTGTGGCCATTGTGACCTACAGCCCCTTCTCCATTTGCTGCCAGTCCTGTGGTGTGCAGCACTGATACACAGGATAAAGAATGAGAGAACACTGACAAACTAGGTAAGAAAATTATTTAATAAATTCATGTGAGGAAAATAAGAGAACTAAAGAGTAGAAAAATTGAAATAAGTTTCTACAGTCCTCACCAAAGGGTACACAGTCTTCTGCTAACAGGTATTTTTTTCCAGAAAAGGCTGAAGGTGAAATTTAATTCCAGTGGATGGGGTTGGTTTGTTAATGATTTCTTCTCTTGATTTGACCCTTTTTTGCCTTTGTGTGAGGAATTAATTAACTTTGCTATCATTATGGGGACAGCATTGAAGAGGTTATATTAGGGATGCAGTGTAGGGTATATGTATTCTCTGTTTCAACATTAGGTCAAGAGATAGKAATCATGGACTGGCTCTGTATCACTTTGTAGATTGAAGAATGATTATTTCATGCTGTTGTATCTTTCCACAATAATTTCTTGCCTTCCAATTTGGAACTGGAACAGCTTTTAGYCCCATAATGAATCCATGCAAAGCCTTTTGTGTCTGATTGTGATGCTCAGTGAAAYGTAGAAAAAGTATAGCAAGAAAAATGCAGATTTTGCTATTCTGGGTTAGAAATGGAATGAATAGCCAAAGACATCTATTTTCATTTAGTTTTATATTGGTTGCAAACATTATCAGCAAAGTGTTTCTGAAGGTTCTACTGGTGTGAATCTTCAAATTCTGCTGGTTGGTTTAGCAGGAAATTGAAAGGAAATGTCAAATTCAAAGGAACCATAAACCCCTTGGTGGATTTGAAGTAGATGTTGTTAGACCATAAATGCTGGGACCTGTGGAGTCTAATTAACAAGGGATCTTTTTACTTCCATATRTGGAAAAAAAAGTAAGAAGAAAGGGGAAACTTTAAATGAGCATCATTTAAGTCATTAAATGCTGACATGAGTTCATTGGGCAAATTAATTGCTTTAAATTTTACTTTATTTTAGTGTCTTYGTATACTTGCTCTAAGCATAGAAGAAACCCACTTTCCATTATTATCACAATACATCTTTTCATCAATACTAAATTCTCTTCAAATGTTTTAAAGGAAAAGAGGGGGGGAAAAAAGGAAAAGGGCTTTCACAAGAGACTTTAAAAAAGTATTCTGCTTTAAAAGCCTGAAGCCAGAGTTGTAAACCTTAGAGTTACACCTCTTTTTTCCCCAAGTGTGAGACTGATGCTCATTAAGGAGAGTTTCCTAAACCAGCAAAATAATAAAAACATTTATMTGTAATAAAAATCAAATTATCCAGTGCTTGCAATTCCTAAGTGTAGATTTTAATAAGAGATGGCTATTATTGAATAATTTACCTGASTATATGTCTAAGAAATAAAAGCCCCAGAAATATTTATTTCTATGACAATAGTGTCCACTTAGATATATATATATATACAGACTCAGATTTCCGCTAACTTTTCTGGAGTAAGTTATGATGTTCAAGGGCCTTAAAACAGAGTTAAAAATTTCACACATTTTTGTGTACCATAACTCARTTATGGCTAAAAATGAAAGGATTTTTTTCTTTCTTGGTAAAAAAAAATTCAGAAAAAAATCAACAAGTCAAAATTATACAGAAAATTAAAAATTGAYTAGTAAGTGGTTCTCAAACCTTCTTTGATATAGAATTTCTACACTAGTTGCATAACTAGTATATTTTATGTAAAGGATTCTATTACTATTTTATACAAAGTTAGTCTTCAGTAAGTAATAGAAAGTGCTAGTACTCTGGAGGTTTTTTTTTTTTAATTTTCTCTCATAATTGACAGACTTTTCAACACAAGTTTGTACTTAGAAGCTTTRTTTTGTCATAGGAACATGTGCTTCTCCTGTAGAATTCACATATTGAGAATACAAAAATGTAGATTTTCCATATTCTGCTGTTAGTTGCTACTTAGTACAAGGTTTCAAAGAATACAAAGAAATTTGCATTTTTAAATTGAGATGGTACCATGTTAATTTATTTCAGATAGTTTACTAGATAACTACTATCTATAGGTAGATCCTAACTWGGTGGTCTTTGTCATAATGTATTTAATCGTTTAAAAAAAAAAAAGTTAAAAAATTTATTCCCTAATAAGCAATTTAATGGACAAAATATTTCACACTCTGTCATATGTAAGTTTGGCAATGATACAAAACTGGGAGGAGCTTTTGAATCCCTCAAAGGTAGAGAGACCTTTACAAATCAGAGGACTGGGCAACCACCAACCATGTGCAGTGTAAGGGCAGGTGCCAAATTCTGCACCTGGAATGGAGGAACCCTGGATGTACAGACAGACTGGGAATGAGAGGCTGGAGAGCAGCGCTGTGGAAAGGGACCTGGGGGTCCTGGTCCATGGCAAGTTGAACATGAGCCAGCAGTGCCCTGGCAGCCAGGAGGGCCAACCCTGTCCTGGGGGGCATCAGGCACAGCATCAGCAGCCGGGCAAGGGAGGGRATTGTCCCRCTCTGCTCTGCACTGGRGYRGCCTCACCTYGAGTGCTGGGGGCAGTTTTGGGCATCATAGTATAAGAGAGGTATTAAATTGTTAGGGAATGTYCAAAGGATGGCAACAAAGGTGGTGAAGAGCCTTGAGGGGAAGCTGTATGAGGAGCGGCTTGAGGGCACTTTGTCTGTTAAGTGTGGAGGAGACCGAGACCTTATGGGATACTGCAGGTTCCTTACAAGGGGGAGAAGAGGAGGAAGCATCAATCTCTTCTCTTTGGTGAGCAGGGATAGTACCCAATGGAATGGCATGATGCTGTGTCTGGGAAGATTAAGTTTAGATATGAGGAAAAAGTTTTTCAGCCAGAGGGTGGYTGGGCACTGGAACAGGCTCCCCAGGAAAGYRGTCATGGCACCAAGCCTGCCAAAGTTTATGCTTTCTTTCATGCTGTCTTGACTTTTGAACCTGTGTGTATCCAACCAAATTATTATTAAACTCTGGACKACTGAATGCCACAAAATTCATGTCRTACTGTAATTTCTTGTTGCC
Source organism: Malurus melanocephalus (assembly GCF_030028575.1). Classification (NCBI taxonomy): domain Eukaryota; kingdom Metazoa; phylum Chordata; class Aves; order Passeriformes; family Maluridae; genus Malurus; species Malurus melanocephalus. Next base: position 1,712,724 of record NW_026623235.1, read on the forward strand.
TTAGACATTTTTGAATTATAAAAGTTTTGTTTCACTGTGGAGTGTGATTTTTTTTTTTTTTTAAATATCCTGTCTAACACTTTTATTGCATACAAAGACAGTATGTGACAAAAAAAGAGCAAGTGTTACTGAATCTTTTTCTGTATATTGAGCTCCACAAGGGACAGTGAATGTGCATTTTTCCTCCCACAACTACACAAAGACAGAACTAGAACTCAAATAAAATGGTCAAAAGTATGTTTTACCTGCTGCCTCTCTGGCTTGATGATAGGTGTGTTTCTCACTAGTTTTGTCCTTAGAGACTGTCACAGAAAACAGAATTTCAGCATGATTTATTATGGCTTGACATAACACTGAAAAATTGATGAAGGAAATGCAAGTACAAATACAATTTGTGCTCACATAAATTCTTACTACAAATATTGTTAATGCTAGTTGAAATGCAATTAATTAGAAAAAGTATTCTAAACACTTTCAGTACAAAATGAAAATAAYATTCAGGTGTATTTTCAAGAGAATACTATAAACAAGCAATCACTCCCTATTGTGCTGGTTTTGGCTGGRATAGAGTTYATTTTCTTCATGGGTGTTTKTGTGGGGCTGTGTTTTGGATAAAACAAGTAGACATGCTGAAACCAGTGTTGACAATACAGGAATGTTTCAGTCCCTGCAGAGGTGAGTGCCCATCTCTGATCTTGTCTCCTGGGTTGGATCTGCACTGCAAATACCTTTGCTCCTGGATAGACTCTCCACATCCGGGTCCTAGACTGTCATGTGTTACCATAGGCATTACGTAGCATAATCTGTCCAGTTCTGTTCCGTGTTATCCCAGCCCATCCTATTCCCTGAGCTCACTGAGTCAAATGATGAAGAGACTGTTAATTGTCTGAAATGCCAGGGTTTTTTCAGCACCAAAAACACTTTCAAGGGCACATATCACAAAGACTACAARTGGAAACTTCTATTTTATTTCATTTCATTTTGTTTTTCTGAATCTGTTTCAGAGCTGATGCTCATTAKCATTAACACAAGGTGATGTAGCCAAGAGCAGGCTGATTCATTCTTCAGTTTTGCATGGAAAAACATYTCTTGCAGTCTGACAAAGGCAAGTCACAGAGAAACAGAATACAGCAGCAGCAGCAATACAAAACTGAGCAGTCCCTGTTTCCCAAAAAGTGGAAACTTGAAGAATGATGACCAGGACTGACCATCGTGAGACTGAWGAGGTGTGGTTCTCTGGGGTGTTTTTGAAAGTATGACACATGCTGGTGACAAGCATACTTTCTRCCTTCAAAAACTTGCTCTACTGTGTGCCTCAGCCAGTGATGCATGACAATGGCTGTCATGCCTGCCCTGTGCTTGTTCTGTGTGCAGAGAGGGCTGGAAAGTGGCAGCTCCTGATGGCGGAGCAAGCCTGGAACCCACCCAAGCACAGGCTGTTTGGCATGAGTAAGAGCACCTGGGGAAATGGACCAAAGAACAGAGCTTCTCCCACTAGGAAAGGATGAGATACAGCTTTTTTTTTTTTTTTTTTTTTTTTTTTTTTTTGTCTCAAAGATGCCAAGAAATCCAGGATATGAAGTAGAAAAGTAAACCTATGTTTCCTGAACAATAGTTTTCTGCAATATAAATTCAGAAGAGCTGACCAGGACCTTCCCTATTACCTACATTTGATGACATCAGATSAAGAAGGGTGGAGCCTGAGACGTGTTAAGGATGCCATTGCCCACCCATTAGTAGCTGCAGGAGCCGACCTCCAGAGAGCCATGACCAGCAGATCCAGCCCTCCATCAGCTCTGTGTGGAGGATTCTGAACATGCCACTGGTGATGTCAGTTTAGTCACTTTAAAAATGGGTATCTGCTCCCCCAGAAAGAAAATAACCACAGCTGACCTTAGCAAGCTTCCATTGGGAAGTTTAATTGGGAAAAGTGCCAAATCAGCCCAAAACCTGAAAAAACTCCAAGGGCTGAAACAGTCGTGGTCAGTGTGATGCATTTTGTGGCAACTACTCTCTCTGAGAATGTTCTTTACTCTCCAGAATTGTGCGTAAAGGTTTCTAAATTTTCAAGTAATTCTGCAGGCATTTAGTGAAGAGTAAAGYTCTTGCTGATAACACTGATATGGGTGAGGAGATGGCTGGCAGGATGGTCACCTGATGGTGAAAAGCATCTGCTTCTCTGTAAGAGGCTCTATGCACCTGCAAGATATGTACAAAGGACTGAAGATTTAATCTTTTATACACCCACTTGAAACCACTTGAGAATCTTGGTGTAATGAAATTACTGATGGTATTTTTTAGATACAAAGGAATTTTTTTGTTTCTTTTCCTTTCAATTAATAAAATAAAATAAAACAATCTTAGAGCAGATACATATGTTTTCAAAACAAGTGCAATAGAAAGCAATCAAACGATGTCTATTCAGTGAAAGGATATCAACATTTTAATGCAAGCTGAGTATGGCGAGACAGGTGCTTGCATGTGTCCAACAATAGATCTGGTACATCAGAAGGTACAGCGAGGTTAGGGATTGATTCCCTTTCCATGAGCGGCTGCTATCCAGAGGGCTTTGAGATAAAAGAAAGTCTTTAAGCAGTAAGGATTTCAAACAACTTGGGATTTATGAGCTAAAACATATGCTTTGAAAAAGAAGTGCTAGCCAGTTCATTTGCTCTCTGTAAAGGGCCGTACCAGCCAAATGAATTGTGACATTGCACCCTGAAACAATTAGTTATAGCTGCACATTCCCATACTATAGGAAATGCAATCCCATACATTGCATCCCACAATAAAAAGGGATGTTTAGGTATTTGAACATATCCAAATGAGGGTTACTAAGCTTGTGGAGGGGCTGGAATCTGGAATGTGTCTTCTGGGAATTGTCTGAAGACAGTGGGTTTGCTCAGCTTGGAGAGAATAAGGCTGAAAAGGTGACCCTGTTGGTCTCCAAAGTTTCCCGAGGAAAGGGAGTGGAGAGGGGGATGCTGAGCTCTTGCCTTTTGTGCCAGTGACAGAACACCTGGGAATGTTTCAAAGGAGCTCCAGGGGAGGTTCTGATGAAGCAGTGTTCATAATTCAGGAATATCTTCATTACGGCTGAGCAATGCTCACACAGCACCAAGGCYTTTTCTGCTTCTCACCTCACCCCACCCCATCAGGGAGGGGGCTGGGGGTGCACGAGAGGATGGGAGGAGWCACAGCCGGGACAGCTGATCCCAGCTGAGCAAAAGGGTATTCCATAACCTATGGCATCGTGCTCAGCACCTAAAGGTGAGGGAAGAAGAAGGGAGGGTGGGACATTCAGAGTGATGTCATTTGTCTTATCAAGTCACTGTTACTCATGATGGAGCTCTGCTTTCCTGGGGATGGCTGAGCACCTCCCTGGGCATGGGAAGTGATGAATTAAGTCCTTGCTTTCTTTGGTGTGTGTGGATGGCTTTTGCTTTACCTCCTTAACTGTCTTTGTCTTAGTCTATGAGTTTTCTCACTTTTACCCTTCCAATTCTCTCCCCCACCCCACCGTGGAGGGAGCAGCTGTGTGGGGCTGTTGTCATTTGTGGTTGAACCACAACACCTATAAATGTTTTCAGTAAGGCGTATTTTAAATTCTTAAATTTCTTCTAAATSTTCACATAACAGTGTTAGCTATAGAGATTTTTATGTTTCAGCATGTGACTAAGAATATTGGTGTTTTACTRCAATCAATGTTTTTTGGAACAATTTATCTGCTGTAGCACAACCTGATGGAGCTTACTCAATAGGCTAAGTTCACAGTTTAGGATAGAGATGATCTTATGTAAGAATGGTATTTATGGGTAACGTTGCCAATTGAGCACAAACAAATGTGTTTCAGAAGAGCACACCTTTGTGGTAGAAAGCAAAGTGAGTTCAATACAGTTTTCTTTAAGTATACATTTAATGATACCTCTTTGYTCCTTTAACAAAAGTAATGACTGAGAATTCAGAGAAATCCAGAAGGCRGAGTAGTTTGTGGTTCTGTTGTGGGTTAAAATTCTTCTCCTTTTGTTCCCTTTCTTTGGGAATTTTTTCTTTCCCATTTGTTGCTGGGATACACTAATTGCCGGGTCATCCTTTTGATGGCTGGGTGATTAACGAAGACAATGATACCTATGCCCCACCTTAACAGTCTTGTGAAGTGCTTGGAGAGGGTGTTTTTGTGTGGTGGGGTGGGGGGGGGGTTGCAGTTTTTCGCTGCTTCACTGAGAGAAGGAGGTGTGCTGCTGGCTGCTACAGAGAAAGCTGGCCTGCCCTTTTTTTTCTGTGGAGACCAGCACCCCTGCTCATTGGGTTTCTGCTTGCTGCACCGTGGTTTTTTCTCTCCTGTGCCTTGCTGGGGATTCCAGCTGCAGGGGTGAGCTCTGCTCCATCCCGTTTYGCAGCCGTGGGATTTCTGCTCGCCTCTGTGCAGTCCTGGGTTTCTTGCTGTCCAGAGGAGCACTGAGATCGGTGTTTCTGCTGTGAGTTTTGCAGAGAAACTTTTCTCCATCCACCTCTGCCATTTTGTGTCCACCACTGTCGACGCGGGAGATCTGAGTCAGCCGGGACCCTGCGCCACTGCGTCCCCTGCAGCTGCCGGAGAATCGCTGCACCCGCCCTGCCCAGCTGGGAGCCAACAGTGTCCCTGCCAACGGGACTGTAACTGCCCCAAGGGGGAGGGTGTGTCTCTGTAAGGCTGTCACTGGGTTTGGGACTGGGCTGGTTGTTGCTATTGTTATTGTTACTTGTTTCACCTTGTTATACATATTAGTAAAAACTGTTATTCCCTTTTACCCATATTCTTGCCTGAAAGCCCGTGATTTTTCAAAGCTATAATAATTCGGAGGGAAGGGGGGTCATATCCACCACTCCAAGGGGGGTCCCTGCCTTCATTAGCAAACACCTGATTTTCAAACCAAGACAGGTTCCATCGATTTTTAATTAAAAATAAACCATTTTWAATTAAAAATATTGTATCAGGTAATGAATGCCAGCTGAGTGTGAGCTTTTGAAGAGTTTAAGTAAAAACATCTAAAATACTAAAAAGGCTCCTATTCACTGTCATTTGGATTGCATGATTGTCTTTATAAGGTTAAACTAGGGAACAATGTAATAGAATACAGACATATTTTTTGTGAGAAAATAAATATTAGAGGGGTTAATGGTAAAATATTACTGAGCTAAAGGTAAAATATCTGTCCTTTGCAATAGTTGAGCTTTTTAGAAGGATTGAAGTTACAGCAATGACCTAATGAAATGTGTGAATTTCTTTAAGGGGATGAAGCAATGTTGAAAAACTCTCCCAGAGATTCTCAGAGAATCACATAATCAAATGAATAATTTTTGGTTTTTTTTTTTTTTTTTTTTTTCCTATGGGGAATGGATTCTACCTGCTGATGTTAAAGTGATTATAATAACCAGACATTTTAGAGCTCTTTCATCATTAAGACCTGAGGGGAGGATCATCCTCACTCCTTTCCTAAAAATATCACTTACCAAACAGACCAGTATTATTGCTAGAATGGAACCAGAATTCCATTCTGAAGCCTTCAGAATAYCAATGTGGGCTTTTTAATGAGATTTAACAGCTAATTACACGAGCTCATTGAAATATGCCTACAAAACTTTATGGTCTGTAATAGCAAAAGGGTTGCTTCCACAAGCATCTGTGTAGGTCAATCTATTAAGGTTTCTGTGCAAACAAACATAAATACGTAGCTGCAGGTATGTGTATCCTTGAGAGAAGACATTTATTCAAGATCCATTCAATCATTCATCATAAACTACAACTGAAGTCAAAGGATTTTATTGATTTTATTCATTTGTATCCGCTTCATTTTAGCCCACTGCAGAATGCCAAACTTATTCTTTAAAAATAAAATAAAATACGTAGTAGACTGTAGCATAGCACACAGTCTAAAATGCAGAGCAATAGCTCCTTTCTCATCACCTATTGTTATGACTTGAGTAGTTTACTTTGTCATCATCTTTCTCATGTAAGTAAATAAATTATCTTTGGCAGAACACAGAGTGAATTTTGCTTGACACAGTATATGAAGCTCATAAACTGAAGGCACAGAAAAATACACAAATATTATTTAAGGTCATATGCTTAATATCTTTCTCTTATTGTGAATTATATTGCTCATCTTATGATTGTACCTAAAGGCCTCATCAAAATCATACAAATATTCTTTGTCTTAAAACAGAGTGGGGAAACCCCCCCCCGGGATTTTTTTTGTTATAAAAACTGACTGCATTTGGAGAAGATAAATCAAAGAAATGGCTGCAGGAAACTAAAAATCAATTTGTAGGCTGATAAAAACTTCATTTAACTTTGACAAGTTCAGTAAAGAGGTAAAGATGTCATAGAGCTGTTCAGGGTTAGCTAATAGGATGAAAAAAAAAAAAGCCAAAGGAAAATTAAATTAGAGAATGAAAACAGAAAAGACCACAAAATGGCAGAAAATGGAAACATAAAAACATTTCATGGTACAGAGCAATCTTGACATTGCCTTTCTTTTTTAGAATAGATTTTACCCATGTTATACCCATGAAATGAATTAATTCCAGGTCCAAATCTGGAAAGTAAATTGCCAGTTCTGAGCTAATAAGAATATTTTTATGTCCAATTATGCTTACAATTTTTCAGATTTTATTTGAACACTGAGGTACTGCATTTCTCTTGTAAAACATCTGTATCTTCAGTAACATCCTGTGACTTTCCAATGCAGGAGATTTAGAAGATTTTTGCTGGGCAGACAACATACTTGCTTTGATTTGATAAATTTCTCATATGATTTTTTTTTTTTTACATAACTAGGTGCTACAGAGCCCATACTTTCATCTTCGGAAACTGTTTAAAAAGAAGTAGCATCTAAGTTCCCAAGGCCTTTAAGTGCAAAGTATTTCTTCAATGAGAAATTTCATCTAGGAGCTCAAAGACTTCCTGTTGCAAAGTTGATGGATTTTTGTTGCCCAACTTAAAAATATGAATCACTCATCAAAATTCTGGAAWAGAAAGTGATCCTTTAAAATAGATTGAAAATGCCTTTTGAATATTTTTGACATCCACTTGTTTTATTTTTCTGACTCAGATAAAATGCCAACTGACTTCTTTCTCTGAAGAGTACAAACACAGAGATTGACAAAGTTAGAGGAAAGAAAATACTAATTAGCATACTGAATATGGGCAGCCCAGCCAAGTGTGTATTTTCTAGGAGTACATCTTTGATGGATCAATATGTTTTATCTGGAAATAATTCTAGATGGGTATCTAATGAAGTTAKCCTGTGGGCTCACTATACTGTTCGCTGAAGCATGACAGAATAGTTGTAAGGAGAGAATAGATTACATTCTTAAATGTAACCAGACATAAATCATAGAGCCACTAATATTTCTTTTTATAAAATTGATATTTCTTTTTATTAAGGTTTGTTTAGCTGAAGAAGCTTACCTCACAATACCTTGCCTTTTTATCAAAAGTTACTGAATGTGATAAAAAATTCACTGAAACATTTTGAGTCTTTGGATGAAAGTGAGATCATCTGATTTTCTTGCACACATTCAACATGTGAAACTAATCAACTGATAGCTTATTTTTCTGCATCTGTAATTTGTATAGGTCAAATGTTGTTTGATATCAGATACACTAAATTGTACACCAGTATATGCAAACATGCATTCTGGTAAAACGAGACATTCATTTCATAAAAAGTCAAGAGGAACATTGACTTTACTTTCTGGAGTACCATGAAATGCCCTGAATGGGGATTTCTTCAAYCATTATATTATCTATTTCTTTCCTGCTGAAACATGTTTAATTCAATAGCACTCTTAAAGGCTCTGTGCAAATATACTTCCTTTCTTTTTTCTTGTGGGCTTGCTTAGCCAGATCTTAGAGAGTCGTTTATGGAATCAAAAGATCAACCTTTATAAGAAAGAATATCATAAATTATTATTTGTTTAAAGGAATTTAAACTAGGCAGTGATTTCTAAATTAAAAGAAAGCTGTCTAGTCCATGAGGATATGGATTCCTACAGCTAATAAGTCTGATGCAACACAGTATAGTTGTAGGGACAACCTTTACATAAGTAACTTATTTTTCAGAAATCCATGCAGCAGTACTGTAATTAGAGGTCCAGAAGCTCTAAGGATATTAAAAATTTAAGCATGGAATGAGCTACCTTTGGAGTGTCTGTTTRCTAGCAGCCTGTTCTGCCAATTGAATCAATACACAGTCTCTTTACAGAGACTTTAAGTATGCCTTTAGTTTTATTTTTATTAAGGTTAATAGTTACATTTTAAAAAAAAAGTTTGTTAAGTAAAAGAGAATAAATTCCTGTGTAGAGAAAAAAAACACTGCAGTGGTCTGTGTTGGAGGTTTATTTGCTTGCATAGGCTGATGTTGCTGAATATCTTTTCTTCTTTCTGTTGAACAGTTCAGGTGAGCAAATTTGTACTTCTTGTGCCATTGATTAATTATTCCCTGTTCATTGTTATTGTTTCATCTTTGGGTAGTTTTGTTAATCAATTTTTTATGTGTATAAGGACTGTACATGGATGACTGAAATGGCTGACTGAAACTTTCAAGAAAGGTTATTAATTTGTGCAAATAATATAGCATATAAAAGTGCAAAAGAACCAAATACCATGTTCCTATGGACATTAATATTAGAAAACTGTTTTTTTCTTTACTACAACCACTCAACTGATATATTTTTGAAATACTAAAAAATTACAGGACCTCTTAAATGCACAGAAAATGATAAAATATTTGAGATGGTTTTTTTTTGTTGTTGTTTGTTCAGAAAATATTATCCTTGGGGTTCCATTTTAATTTATTTCTGAATAATTTTTTCCAAACATAAAACTTGATATTTGTGCAGGATATATTGTTCTACTTATTCTGTTTACACGGAATGATGCTTTTTRTTCTGAGGCATCTGTGTTTTAAAGAATTGAAAGTAAGATCTCTTAGGCAACTTTCATAAGCTGTTCCTCAGAGTACCTGTGAATTGTTTTCAGTTAACAGGAATACCAATCCATATTATGGTTCTCTGTTTCACAAAATGGTGATCTCTGTTATGTGATAAGTATCATTTGTGCTGTACTGAGTAGTCTTGTTCAACTCAATAGGGTATCTAAGTATGCTTAGCTTTCTGCTGAAAGTGTGCATCATGAATGGCAGTGCATTCAATTTATTTGAATGCCGTTGGGGACAGGCAGTTCACTATTTTCCAGTTATTCAGAAATAATTTCAACCCATAGCTCCCAATTTCTGAAAAAATGCATCCCTCTAACATCACATAGTTCTTGCCTTACTTGTAGGTCATCAGTATCTCTGTAGAATCTTTGGAGGCCTGTAATCTTAATGTGTAATACAAGGATTTATGTTGACAATCTAAGTGTCCAGGTGTTTTTTATAATTGCACAATAATGCATTTTCTCACAGGTCTTGAAAAGGTCACAGGATTTTATAAGGGGGAGAGCTAACACTTTTTGATTGCTTTATACTGTGTGATGCCTGAAAACAGAAAAATTAAAACCCCAGTGGGGTTTTAAAAGAGAGTCACAAGAGTATTTCCCTAGTGATACTTGTCTTTACATAATTCTCTTGACACTGTAAGGCAAGGCAGTTTTCCAAAGCCTTATTCTGTTTTCAAAACTCTAGATTTTCTTTTAAATAATTTATGTTGTTTAATATAAAACAAATCATGGCTACATCCAGTATCTAAAGTATAAAATAATCTAAATTTTAAATATTCATTAGAGCCCTGAAGCTCTCAAGTCAATAAAGTGGCTCTCTGTTGCTACAGATTTCTTGATTGGTCATTGTCCAGAGCAATGGAAAAATATAATTCATACTTAGTTAAGTATTTGTCTTGAAGACATCGATGTTAGATTTCATTGTATCTCAGAAGAGCAAGAAAATCTTGTTATCTCCATGTTGTACACTTGTTCTTTTGCTCTAGGAACATAGGTTTCATGTCTCATAACATGTTYTCTTCAGTATGTGCCAGAGTACACTTTCATTAAGGAGATGAATACTTACTGAGCTGGATGTAAGTATTGGTTGTAAAATGGAAAAAAAATAACACGGCATTAATGCATTCTGAAACCATTGCTATCATCCTGAAACACAGTCATAATAAAAACAGGAGATTAAGTGAGGATTAAAAAGACCTTTAACTGCCTGGAAAAGCTGGCTGTAGGAGAGAACAACAGTTGTTTTTTGATCACAGTCTTCAGACAAGCATTTCTCTGAAGTCATACATGGCTTGACTATCATTAGAACCATCTTTTTACATGCTGTGTGCATTCTTAACAGCTTCAATTTACTGCAGAAACTCCTATTTTAGACTATGGACTATCACAAAGAAGCAAATATATTCTTTTCTTCAAGTTGAAGGAATTTCATGGAACAATATAACATTGCTTACAAGTCCATATTCTGACTCCTTTGTTTGTATAAGGAATTTAGGAAAAAAAGTCTGATTATTCTGATGATTGCTAAGATCCTTGACTAAAAATAAAAGTAGGCTAGAAAATTTTATTATTTTAAGAGAAATCTGGCAAAATGAAAAGTTAATTGGTGTGCCTAGACTGATTGATGTCTGTGCTATTTTTGTTATTATGGAATCTGAAAGTTTACATTGGATTTATCAGATGTAGCACGTAAAAGTAATGGAAGATATTGTTCCACACATAGTCATAGCAGTAACTGCATTCATAATGTGCTTGGAAGCAGAATATGACAAGATCCTGTTAATTCCAAAACCAAAGAAAACAAGATTGTAAGAGGTTAAAAGTGTTAGAGTTGCAATTTTACTGAGGCAAAACTCACAAACAATACAGAGAAAAATGGTTTACCTACAAAACCAGCAAAGGCAAACTGCCACCTGACCCCCCATTACTCAGACAAAAATAAAATTGCCACATGGCTGAGAGATAAAAAAAGGCTATTTTGTCTGAAGTGATTTACCCTGCCGAGGTTTTGGTGTGAATCCTGGTGCAGCAGTGACTAGCAAGGGCTGTGGGTGTATTGCCTCCTATCCCTGTGACCAGGATAATGATGAAGAGAACTAAGGATGTGTATCACAAATGCAGATTTGAAGAATGCATTTCTGATATTGATTTCCTTCACTGAGGTTGATGCTATTGTAGAAATTACATGCATCACAAGGCAATCTTCAAAGAAACTGTACAAATATCTTAATAAAGGTATAATATCTTAATGTATAAATATCTTAATGTACAGAAAGTTCCTGTGAGTTTTTGTTTTTTGGTTTTGCATTTTGTTTTGTTTTTTAAATCTGCTAGACACAGGCATAAGAGGAATTACATCTTGAAATTATAAAATCTAGGGAAATTAGAAATAAAAGGCACATTTTTTGRTGAAGGGAAGATGCAATTAAACCGAGTAGAAAATGATGTTGAGCCCTGCCCTCACTCGGGAAGTTTATTTGAAAGGTCTTGAGTTCCCTGAAGTGGGTGGATGGGAGAAATGCAATAACATTCGCAGGAGGTTAAAAAGCAAACTTTACTAGCAAACTTCAGAAGATCAGAAATTTGGCAAAACAAAAAAAAATTAAATAAAAAAAAAAAAAAGCATTTCACTGAGAATAGACTTAGCAAACTCTACCCATCCAACCTTAAATTACCTGTATTTCAAGAAGAAGGAACTGGAAGTAGAAAAGAAGAGAAAGAGAGAAAAGAAACAGGGAAGAGCAAGGTACAGCTATAGTCTTGGATCCTGGTGTGGTTTCAGTTGCCATAAAATCCAGAGACAATTGGGATGGAACCACGTGTGTCTCGGGGCAATGGGTTTTATCTGTTCTGGCCTCCTGTGGCCACCCCCCCAGTTGGCGCTTCCAGACATGTGGCCACTCTGGGTTTTAGCTGGGGTTGCAGGGGTGGGGAGGGGTCATTGCTCCCCATATGCCCAATATCCAGTGACTGTCAGCCMTTCTGGGCAGGACTGGAGGCTCCAGGGCATGGGGTGTGGGGCAGTGAATGTCCCAGCTCCACACAACTCTCACTGATCCCCACCACCTCCACACACTTCATCTGTTCAGAGCCAGCAATCATTTCCTCCAGACTCTCAGAAATAGTAAAGCCTCTTCTTTCTGACTCTTTAAATAAAGATTGCATTTTTTTTAAAGAGATGATTTATCGTTATGCAATCACTGAGATCAATAAAAATTACCTTTTACAGAAGTCAAGCTGATAGTCTAAGAGCTTTATCTGGATCAATCCAGACTGAGTTACAGCCTTCCAACAAGTCAGCAGACAGATGCTATATCACTGCAATGGGCTGCATGTCATCTTAACCTTGCCAAAAGATAAGGTAAAATTTATACGCCCATGAAATTACTTTAAACTAATGCATTTTACCTCAYGAGATAGGGTGAGCTAAGTGTGCACATATGGTCTACTGTAACTCACCTCATGAGCAGTGGCTTATAAAGCTGCTGTAAATTGTTAACTTTTGATTCTGTGCCCTATGATTCCATGAACAGGAAATACTCCACACTTAAAAGCTTTTTACAGATTGGCCCTCCATGGGTAGTAGCATTTTTATGAGATGTGATGGATCTGTAATACTGACGRGAAGAAGTACTTTTTAAAATAGGATACAAATCAGTTTTGAGCCCCTCACTACAAGAAAAACATTGAGGGGTTAAAGGTGTCCAAAGAAGGGCAACAAAGCTGGGGAGGGTCTGGAGCAGTCTGATGAGGACCTGCAGATGGAGCTGGGATTGTTCASCCTGGAGAAAAGATGGCAAAGGGGAGACCTTATCACTCTCAACAACTCCCTGAAAAGAGGTTGTAGCCTGGTGGGGGTCAGTCTCTTCTCCAAAATAATAAGCARTAAGACAAGAGGAAATGGCCTTAAGTTGCACCAGGGGAGGTTTAATTTRGATATTAGGAAACATTTCTCAACTGGAAGGACTGTCAAGCATTGGAAGAGGCAGCCCAGGGATGTTGTTGAGCCACCTCTCCTGGAGGTGTTTAAAGATGTATGAATGAGGTCTTTAAGGACATGGTTATTAGGTGGGCTTGGAGTACTTATCTACTTAAACATTTTGAGTCAATGATCTAAGAGGTCTTTTCAAACTTAAACAATTCTATGATTTTATAATTATAAGTGAAAATTAATGTGGGTCCTTATTTAATTAGTTACAGGATCAGTTTTTGTGAAAACCATATGATTCATAGATGGTAATAGTGCCATGCATTTGATATAATATGATATGCTTTAAGACCTTTGTTAAAACTATTTATTTTGTTAATTCACYGTCTGCTGCTTGTGAGCTTCTAGAAAACAGTCTTTCTCTTACACAATGACCTCAAGGGTGAACAAAATTAATGAAAAGGTTTGATCACAAAGGGTTTAAAATTCAAAAATACAGACACTGCAATGAAAATATTTTCCAACAATGTAAAATGTGTAAGAGTTCAAAACTRCAAGCTATACCAATGATTTATATTGCTACAGAGAGATGATTACAAATTGAGGCTGAACAGATGACCTGATAGAAAAGAAAGATCCTATTTGCATTTGAGGTGATTGAYAATGCTGCATGAAACAATATGTTTTTTAAAAAAGAAATTAAATTGAATGTTTATATTTTTCATAAAAAGCACTGTCTAAAGAGTGCTAAGACATGCCTGTATATCTGTGCCTGCAAATTAGAATTTCTAAAGAAAAAATAAATTATATTATCTTTATTTTTCTCAAGTTATACAGTGATTCATCAAATGTTTTTCAGAAGCTGTTATTCACACACAATAAGTGGCCTCTGTGTCACCCTTTCTTGTTGAATAAAGTAAGTCAACAACTTCATATTCTCTCTCAGATGTGTTTCTCCCAAAACAAGTCTGAAACACCTACCAGTATGTCTGTGTGAGAAGCTAAAAGTAGTGACACCTGCTCTGCAGATAAACATCAGTCTTCAGARCTCTCACTGCAGTGTCTGCTGATGCTGTGCAGTTTTATATAACCCATTTTCTTATTTTCCATATGGCAAAGAACCTTGAATGAAAACAGGATTTTATCTGCTTGTTGTGTCTACTTGAATTAATAATCTTGTGTTTGTGATATCTCAAATTATTGCTATGGAAATGATGATAATTTCACAAAAGGCTGTTCTAAAAAATAAGATATAAATGCTTTTAATCAAAGTTACTCTTCATGCAAATGAAACTCTAATTAGAAGAGGAAGCAATCTGTTTAGCAGACCACTATGAGAAGAGCTGCTCAGCCTTAAATATAGTTTGATAAAGATATTAACTTGAAAAAAATACTGGAGTAAGTAGAAGTTATTGAGTATTTAATCWRRSYTKYWSGATATAATCCTAAAATATTCAATCCAGGGACTGAGTTTAGGAATTGGATTTGGGACTGAATATATCTGGAATCAGAATAATTTTTATTGTTGGGGCCTTTAAAAAAGTAAATTTTTCCTTTTCTTGCAAGAGTTGAAAGCTGCTTCCTTGGAATGGGGAATTCATGTTAGATAGATTGTCAGAGTTTGGTCTATTTGCTCACAGAATTCTATCGAACAGTCCAATAAAATTGTCTTGAAATGCTGAAGACTATTACACCAGGGTTCCAAGAATAACTGCCACACTRTACACCACAGTAACTTTAATTAACTATTAATTTGCATATTTTTTATTTTCGTTTAAAAGTCTCTTCTGTTGACTGAAGAATTAATGATTTGCAGGGATTTGTAGGGATTMTTAATTTATGTTTCTAACTGTAAAGACGTTTTTTCCAGCTCTGTTTCTTCAGGACCCTTCAAACCCATCATTCTGAGAAGCTTGCAGGCATTTATTGGAGYCGGTAGACACAAGTATTATGAGCAGACACTGGTACAATAATGAAATGTACTTTATCAGACAACAGATCTCCAGAGAAGCAGACTGWTTTTATGTAAAATGTGATTAAGATAAATTTTTAATTTCAGAACMAAAAATTTCAAGATMATGAAACAGCAAASCTAAAGAAAACCTTGGAATAACTGRAARCATTTAGATTAAGTCTTCTCATTATTTTGTCTTCTCACATTAAAGGAATCTTATTTATGAAATACCCTTTGTTTGCTTTGACCCTTTGGGTACTGGTTTGTCCTGCTTTTCTGTCTTTTTTCCCTGATCAATAGAATGTAATCACTAGATGAAGGAGAGAAACCCATAGTTCACTGGTTATAAATGTGGCTGGGTTATGGATTTTAGCTATATTCTGTTCAATTGAATGGGGCAAAGCAATTATTTGAAATTATGCCAGTTATTTCCTACACTGGTTTGAGAGGTTCTTATTCTAACTGGGCAAACCAGGGCTGCAAATGAACTCATAGTTACAAATGGACTGCAGCTTTATAGGACTGTGCTCATCCAGAAGTAAACCCAGTTCTAATAGGAGCAGAACTAAATTACTTTGATGCCACCARGAAACCACCAAAAAATTGCAAAAGAAGACTCAAAAGCCTCCACCAAAACTGTGC
>NW_026623235.1:1728461-1739980 GCF_030028575.1 Malurus melanocephalus
AATACTTTTGAAATCTAAGCATGTTATCCATTGAAATGCACCAGAGTACTACAACTTCTTTAAGAGATAATTATAATAAAAATGTTGTCTAATCTTTAATATAACATTTCTCTATACAAAATAAACATTCTATAAATATACTCACATATACCAAAATGAGATCTTGAATTTATAGTTGATGCTGCAAAAAAAAAAATTCCAAGCAACTGAAACACCAAAAAATCCCTAAATCCCATAAAATCCAAATTAAAGATATAATGTATATATATATATATATATATATATATATATATATATTTGCATTCAGAACGATTATCATAACAGTCAAGATAAAAGAAAGGACTTAAACAATATGATCAGTATTTAAAAAATGGTTTAAGCAGTGAAATTTGTGTATTTGGGACAAATCCAATGAACAATATCACCTGGGAAAAGAAATCCTGTAATGGGGAACACTTAATTTGYCCTTGATCATGCTATTCTATCTGATTTTTATACTTCCCAGCAGGGATTTCTTACTGTGTCACTCAGCAAGGTGGTGTCAAGGTGGGAGGGACTGAGGGTCTGAACTCTATGTCGGTTTGTTTATGAACTTCAGATTTAAAGTTAATTGGATAAAATGYGTGATTACCCTTGGGAATATTGGTCAGAAGAAAAGAAAAATCTTAAATCTCAGAWGAACCCTTGTCATATGGAAGCTACCAGGCTTCTTTTTGATTATTCTCCGTATGACTTTCCTAGTAATGAATTTCATTACTAAGAGTATCCCCTTTTTATGAGGAAGGCTAACTGCTCACTCCAAAGATCTGCAGTTTGTAAATTCAAACACTTGCTCAGAAGGCAGAGCCCTGGGTTTAAGGCTTCTCAGGGTAGGCAAGACTTAATGTCTCAATTCTGTTACTTTAAATACCTAAGGTACTATTACTGCAAGACTGCTCTGTGAAAGTATGATGTTTGTTCCASTGRTCCTGCTTAATCCAAAAAGTACTTSACATCTATTCTTTAATGAATATTTTGATGTGACTCACGTTTTCTGTTGCCTGATTCTGTTAGCTGGTGCAACATTTGGAAATGTAGGTAGAGAAATATGTCGATGGAGAAAAGTATCTTCTCCAGATCTTTTTGAGGAAGCTGTGGAAGGAATGTGGCTGCCTCCTTAGGAGATCCTGCTGGAGCCAGGAAACCACTTTCATGTTTTAGGTAGGCTGCGCCTGGCCCCGTTCTGCTTTTAAGTTCATGGTCAGAACCTCAGCTGATAAAAAGCTGATGTAAGCCTGGATGATGTCAGGCCTGAGCYTTTAATATTCATTGATAACACCTTGAATCCTTTTAGTGGTATCTTGTCTTCATTAACTTTCTTTTCTGGTGGCACATCAATTCTAGTATTTGGACCTATGGTTGGMTTTTTATATTGATTTTTAAAATTAATTTAGAAAAGAATGTGAAGTTCTTCYGAGTAGGTATGAAATGATTTATCACTACCAAGAACTATATGTCTCTTCAGTGGAATTGAGAAGGGCTCAGCTCCCACTGTTGCTAGARGCTCTTCTATATATTGAGTTACACTTAAAAACTCCAGGAATTACTAGAATTTATTCAGGTATATTTTATCCTTTTAMTATATAAATTGGAATAAACCTACATTTTCTATAGCCTTTGGAGAATCAGTGTGCTTCATATGACTGAGGAATAACTGGTCACCYTGCCATTTAGAATTTCAGTTCACTTATCTTGATTCCAACTCTTTTGGAGAGAGGCAAGGAATACACTTTATCCTGAACATTGGTCTAAGATGTCTTGYACACTTGGGGATGAAAGAATTAAAGTCCCAATCTAATTTTAGTTGTGACTAGCCCTTATTTTGATAACTAGATCTTTTAAACGAATTATATTCATGGTAAGTTTTCCTAAAGTGGCAAGTGCGACAATTATGAACATAACACTTGGTGACTTCCCATGAGATGATAGCAAATTCGGAATGAATTTCTGAATTTCTCTTCTTCCCTCACTTTTGCAGTAGTATTTGAAGTACTGCTGGGGTGTAGTGCTCTTAACACCAGTCTCTTTCTGCATAAGAACTACTGACAAGGCTCTTCACTGTTTCTTCATCTCATCCCCACRGTTCCTATCCCTCACACCTTTTATCCTAATTCTCCTTATCAACTACTTTTACTAATCCAGCTGTCTGTGTTTTTGCACATTATCCAGTCAACTTCTCTAAATAAAGTTATTACCATTACAAGTAGAGGGCCACAGGTTTTGGGGACTCGGGATTTGTTGGTGTTTGTCTCCTTTTAGATATATTAGCAGTTTTCTAATTATCAGATAACTTTAAATTTTTGTTTTAGCTTATGGTGAGATCAAGTGGTTATTCTGTGCAGATTAAATTGTCTCTGAATAAAAAGTAGTATGGATGAATGGACACAGAATGATACCAGGGGCTATTTCCTAGTACTGAAATCTTTTTATGGAAAAACACTTCATAAATGAAGCCAAAATTTTCTGTTCATACAGCTGAATTCTTAACAGTCCATTCAAAGATTTATTTTTTTTATTTTATTTATTATCAGATTCAGTTATTTTAGAGTAAGAAAATAAAGAGAAATGCCATTATAAAAAATATCTTTTAGAATCCAGTTAAAGTTATTATGCACTCATCCTAGTACCTAACCCTTTTTTTCTGAGTTATGACCATCTTTTCAGTTTCTCTGTGTCCTGAGGTAAATGGCTTCAATCTGAAATGGGGTATTGCAAGTCTTCAGCATCCTAAATCCTTTCATACAGAGGAGTATGACATTAATTTTGATGGTTTCTTCCTGTCTCTTCTGCATTTACTTAGGGCTACTCTTATACCTTCGTTAAACTCACTTTRCAGTTTGATCTTCCTTCTGTGGTCTGTTACCATTTCATACATATGGTGCACTTTATATGTTTGGTTTAGTTTTTCTTTGTTCTCTTTAGGAACAAACCCAAAACCAGCCCTTATGCCTGCAATTATCTGAGTTGTTTATAGCCCTGGGGTCTGGAGCCTGTGCTCTGTTGTTTACCACCCCATGCCTGTACTTCTTCTATTCGTATAAAAACTGCAGCTACACTGTACAAATATAAGTGAAAGTAAATCAAATTGGGCAAAGCCCCAGTCATTGRAAAATGTGACAGACAAATCAAATAAAAACAAGGTTCCAGGCAGGTTTAAGCAAATTCAGACAAAATGAACTTGCAAGCATCAGTCTGGAGGCCCCAGCTAAGTAACTGCACAGACTAACAATGTCAACCATATATTTATTGGGCTRCAGAGCTAAAAAGTCTTAGTTTGCAAACACAAATCATACGAGGTATTCTTCAACATAAAATCGATTTTAAAGTTAACAAGGGGCATAGAATGCCTGAATAATCAGAAGTCACTGAACAAAAGGACACATTGATAACCAAGAGGACCCCAATGGACAGAGCCAAGCTGCTGGATGACACTTTTGCACTCTGATGACTTGCTGTGGTGTTCAATTGTATTTTTATATCTACTGTATTCTGATCATTAAAATTATTTAAATTGACTAAGTTCTTAGATTCTCAATTAAAATCTGTTCTTTTCATGCCCAGGGTAAGATTTTGAATGAAACACTAATTTTTTTTCAAGCAAGCAAAAGAAAACATTGATCAATTTTTTGACTAGAACTTTTAAGTGATAATTCTGGGTTGGTTTTTTTTTTTTTTCTCAGTGCTTAATACCCAAGAAGATTTATCAGTGTCTTTCTAAAATCTACAAAAAGGAGAAAGATTTAGTCCTAATTTATTACTTTCTAATGAAGAAATGAGTATTCATTGCTCTTGGGATCTAGTTTTATATATTTTGAATCCAAACACCTAGAGAACTGAACAATCTCCACATTCCACCTCATATTTTTGCTCTGCCTTATTCTAAAACTGAATTGCCTTATTTGTAYTGCATTGTTGTTATAGTTGTGAAAGTCAGAAATGACACCATTTTGAAGCCTGCTTATCTGTCATATTTGCCTTTAAAGGCAGGAACATAATCAGAAAATTAGTAGGCAAAAGACTCAGGTAACACTACAAAAGTCATAAAAGTATCCTCCCAAAAGCTGAATCRGCTCCTCAGTTGAGAACTGGTGAAGGGATAATATGGAGAAAACAACACAGATMAAAAATTTTCATAGCAGCACAAAAGTCAGAATCTGGACACATATATTGCATTTTTTCCCCCTGTGCGTTTGGGGGCTCTCTTTTAATCTCTCCTTGATATCTAAATTCACTCTGTGGAATATTTGAAACCTTCTGATATTTGTATACCTCCTGGTTCTGTTGTCTAATAAGCAAAGACTATTATGAGCAATATGATTAATGCAGTGAGCAGAAGTTAGTATATTTTAAATTATTACTAATTAATTAATTACGTATCCAGTTAGGCATTTAAGTCAGGAGTAAATACAAGCTTTTCAAGATTCTATTTCTTTTATGKATGAAGAAAGAAATAATTATTCCATGAAGAAATTCAGAGAATCTTGAGGAGTAGGACTAAAACATGGCAGCTGTGAAGACTCCAAAAGGTCAGACATACCAAAAMCAGAAAAGAATTTCAACATCATGCTAAGACAAAGCTATAAAAAATTTATGTAACCAGGCAGCTTTACTAGAAACAGGAWAAATTATGGTTTTATGTCTGCCTAGGATTTTTTTTTTCTAAATTATTTATTTGGGGGGAGGGGGAGTTGTTGCTTGTTGTTCTTTTCTAGTGATTTTCTCCTCTGTTCAGATTTCATGCTGAGTGCCAGATAGACGGGTCTCAAATACCATGTTTGCTTGTCTTCAAAGAGGTTACAAATGTGCAACYGTCTGAATGCTGATTAAGGTGGTCTGTCTGCATGTCTGAGTTTAGCTATTGCTTGTCTATAATGGCCTAGCATTCAAATCTTGGATTTTGAATAATTATAATTTTTACAAGAAAAAAAAAAGGCATAAGGAACTGGACTAAGTCTTGTTGATACAACTGTCTACAGCTATTTTTTATGTATTTTATAATCCATATTGTAGTGTAAAACATACAAATTTTCCCTCTTTCCCTTTGGAGACATTCCTTTTCTTCTTTAAACCTTGCTTGTGGAATACCATAATGACTTTGTTCTGCAGTGTTTATTCTGTTATCAAAATCTCCAGACTATGTTATCTCTCATTCCTATCTCTTGACACCTTTATGTTKCCTTTCTTTTTATCTGCAGAAATTTTATAGTTTTTGATGATGACACTAAGACAGGTTATTTGATGTTTAGTGTGTATCTTGGTTTTCAGATTGCATTTTCAAAACTGCTTTTCAATGGTTATTCAATGCTAAAGGAAACCAAATGAAATGCATTTTGTAGTTTATATTTGTTTTCATGATAGCAAAATTCCACCAAGTGAAATTCTTTTAAAACATCTGCATTCTCATGTCTACTTTTATTTAAGTGTGCTCTTCTTTTCGATAGGTGTTTTGTGACTTAAACAGTTTATCKTTTCTTCACTTCACTTTATTCCATACAGCAACATTTCTTTCCTTTYCATTTTTTATTTTCTTCAYTATGCCTGTTTCTACATGCATGATTACATTAAATATAGTAWGTAGAATTATATATTTGTGGATAAAAAAAGAATATAAAGGAAGATCATTGTGATTATTTATATAACTATTTTTCTCTATCAAATAAAGATAGTCTCTTCTCATGCAAGATCAAGGTGGATCTTGAATACATGTATATTTGTTTTTGAGACTTCAATAACTTTCTAAAATGCAACACTACCATGTTCCTCAATAATTGAACAGTCTTTGCATGCAAAAATCACTCCTGGGCTGTGTAATTAATTACTTCTGACATATGTAAGTAGCAAAATAAAAACGTTAGGCCTCATGTTGCACTATCGTTCTTTTTTTGCATATAATCAAGAAGACAAAGATTAATACTGAATCAATATCCATCTTACTGATTTACTCCGTTGTTCTACTTGGAAGTCTAAGGAAGTGTCTTTTCTAATTTTGAATCACTGAAATTCTTCACACAGAAATGAACTTCATTCATCAAAAAAGAAATTAATGTAGAGGCACAAGCATAAACTCAGCATAGAACTCACACCGGTGATRAAATTGTGATCAGAAATACAGTGTTTAGGTTTCAAGATTTAAGCAATGGGTTTTTGTATTGACAGCAATACCTGCCAGCAGTTTTCATCAACAAAAATACTAAGTAAATAACAAAGCAAATAATCTTAGCACTKCAGGAAAATTGTGTTCACTTTAGAAAAGTACAATCAATCATTGTATCGTAGCTCACCAGAAGCTTCCTATCTTCTATTCCCAGCACAGCATGATTTGCTGGTGTTAAACACCAAGCAGTCTATACTGAAAATGGCACTGCTTCTTAACCAATTCACATGGTCTTTGATATTAAATTTATATACATTAATCAGAATAAATATATCAATAAATTCTAAAAGATCATTCATCTTAAAAAAAAAAACCCAAACAAAAATGAGTTATTTGGATAAAGCAGCTCATTTTATCAATTCCACAATTTTACTGAAGTRTATTCAAACATAAAACACTTTAAAGATCAGAAATGGTATCTGTCTCAACAGACATGACTTTTTCAGTGATATGGTAATTCAAATTTTCTATTTCATCCCTTGCAACCCATAAACAAACTCAAAGTCTCTTAAAGTCACTTGGAGTCTCTATTTTAAACACTTTCTTTCTCTGGTGACCACTAATAAGAATTTATTTCACTTTAGCTGTAATTTTTTCCACTGGTGCTTTAGAGAGAGAAAGGTCTCCTGTATTGATCTTCTTWGTTTTTTGATTTTGTGTGTCTTTTCATTTCTTCTATGAGTTAATTTCCGATGACTAGATCATAACTTTCTGAATACAATGYGTTTTGCTTTTGGAAACATTTCACTGCTTTTACTAGTGTTCATCCAGAATAAGGCCAGAATAAGGTGGAAAGGACCTGCACTGGACTTGGAGTAATTTGCCTCCGGCTCTGTAGCAAACTGGCTGAGAATTGAGCAGACTGGGGATGCTAAAAGGGAAATAAGYGAATTAAATATGACTGTGCTTTGCATTCCCTAATGAAGAATTGATGGAGATATCATATCAGCGCAGAATGATATGAGAGRATGCTGAGAGGATTTCATGAGACACCACAGCAATATGTATCATGAGACTAAATAATGTCAACCTCCCCTCCCTTCTGCTGGTCCTGGAGGATTCCTTTGCTGAAGATTCAGCTTGCTCTAGCTCACATGCAAGGTTTCAGTGGAATCCTAGAACTTCTTTAATTAACTAATGCTTCTGTGATCTAGAAAGATTTGGGTTTTCTGCCTCCTACAAACCTGTTTTTCATGTCTGTGGTTTAGTTCACCTCTCTGTGTATTCTGCAGCAGTGCATTTCTCAAGAGGAGCTGGATCATACTCAAGTTAGAGAATCAACCTTGTTTTAGGACGAAGAGAAAGTGTGCATGATCTCTTATAAATGCAACTGTCCCTTGCATCTGTCTAGAAAAAGAAAGCAAATAAATGGTACTAATAAATTGAATACAGCAGTTTACTTTGTTCTGTTGGTCGTACTTCTGTGCGAAAGATGTAACTTATATCAGAAGCAGACTTTTTTCAACCCTCATTTAAAAGATTTAAAGATTTAAAAATTTCTTTTAATTTTCCAAGTAAAGCAGTTCTAAATTGAAATGAAACAAAAGAATTCTAAGGAAATGTGCAACAGGGTTTGCTAACACATATGTGTTTGTGTTATATCATTGTCCCCAAACTCATCAGCTCACACTTTAAATGATTGGTACATTTGATCCAGGTCTACAAGTATGGGCTTTGTAAGTGATCTAAAAATCCATGCTATTTAATAATGGTACAAGWGTATTATGCACCCTGGGATGGTAGAGAAATAAAATTAGAAAACTTATGCCAAATGTGCCAGTAAAAGTARCATGTTTCCATGTGAATCTTACTGAAAAGCTTAAAAAATTCAGTGTAATTTATCCTTCTAATATTTTGAAAATTTGTAGTAATTCCAGTGTTCCCCTACTTCAACCTATTCAAAGGCACATATTCTCCTCAATTACAACTTGAACTGTAATTTAGCTTGTTTTCTGTCATTTTAGGAAAAGAAACTGCAATGCTCTCTGTCATCTAATCTAACAATTTTCATGTTTGTACAGGTGTCAAAGGTCTGGAGCAATGAGATTGCTTGTGCTTTAAGACACATGAACAGGTTTCAAAGCTGGTCATAAGAACTTTGTTTTTCTTTACATGTTCTCTTTCTTCTGTATTCATCAGATCAGAGCATTTAACTGTGAAATCCCTTCTATTTTTTGATGTTCTATCTGCTGTGATAGATAACCCAGTCATATAGGTTATTTCACCAACAAATTGAAGTTTATTATTAAATTCAAGTTTATCATTAAAGTAATTTTTGCATTCCCTTCATCCTTCCTTGTTTCCTTCTGATTTATATCCTTTTACTACATCATTGTGACTGAGATACTGCTAAAATATTTTCACTAATCTTTAATTTCTAGGGTAAATAATAATACTAATAATAAATTTATTAAAAAAAAACATTAATTCATTGATAGCAAATTTCTATTTTCCTTCTGCCAATGTTTTCCATTTATTCTTAATGTTTATTTCCCAGGTGATTACAGTCCTTCATCTTCTTTCTTCTTTGTCCTTTTTTGCTTGCGAAATTGTTTTTTTTTGTCCTTACCCTCCTTCCCCTGGTGGCTCTGATGCACAGAAGATTTATTTTTCAAGATTACATGAATCTGATTAATAACTGWTAAGGGCTTCAGGAAACACAATTCAGATTAAACTAACAGGAATCTACCTCTAACAATAGTTCATTCACCGTAAATTGTCAACAATATCCTGCAGAAGCAARTCTTAATGGACCAGACCTATGAGTGGGGCCAGGATTTTTCTTTTTTAAGCTTCTGAGAGAAGCAAAGTATCATTGAAAAAATTATGTTCTCCTTGTTATCCTTTATGGGATAAAATTATATAAACAGTGAATCAATTCTATGAGGCAGTAGAATAAAGCTAAGATTTTTGTTAATGGAAAGGGCTTTGAAATCTTTCACCAAGCCTTATTAAAGACCAGTAACTGCAAGAGGTGAGCATTCACTACTTTGTCTCAGTGTTAACTCAAAAAAAATTAATCATCTGTTTAAATTCCTCTGTCCATGGAAGAAAAGTAATCTAAAACATTAGGAAAAYGTGAAATATTTCATTTTTCTGTGATAAAAAGTTTCAAATTTGTTAACAGATCTCATGCTTAAAAAGCMTTATTCAGAGAAAACCCTATGTTGTCACCCTCCTGTGACTCTGGAGGAGCCCTCTTCAAGCATTCCTCTTCATTTAAGTGGAGCATGATAAGATGATGCATTATTTGAAATAAGTAGATAGATGTCCTATGCTACTTGAGGACTACCATTGCTATTCCTTTTTAATRCTAATGTTCACTGTTTCAAGTGCTGCTGAGTGAATAAAGTGAATGACTCACTGACTTTTTCATGTCACCTTTTAATATTATTTGCCTTAGATGTATCTCCTTAAATGTGTTTAGTAAATGAAAACCAAACAAAACACTGGGTTTCGGAATAATTTATATGTCAGAAATGTAAGCTGACTGAAAAGTTCCTGAACAAATGGAAGAGAGGCCAGTGACATAATCCTTAATGCACCTATGTGGCATTTACTGGCACCAGCTTGAATGGCACTGCAGTATGAAAGGTTGAGTTAATATTACGTAGCCCAAGTAAWGCTCATAGTAGAGACTCCTCTGTTAGAAGATTGAAATATCAAGGGAAGTAAGCAATCAACTGGCTAACACAAAGGGCTGAACCTTTTACAGTCAGGATATGGTTTGACATGGATTCTTTACCYAGTTCCATTGCTGCCATTTACAGCTGCCCTGCCTGAGTTGTTTCTACCGATACAATTATCTGTGGTGAAGGATCAGGGAAAAAAATATTTTTGTTCCACTTTTTTCTTTCTCTCCAARTTATTTTTATGCAGATCAGTTCCTTTACCTGGCATTTCTGGAGCCCCCCAAAATTCCTAGCTGGTGCTACAAAGAGAAGTCCATGTGGAGGATTTGGAGGCTCCTTTCCTCAAACACATCTCTGTAACACACTAGATGTATAATGTAGATACATCTGTTCATACCTCTGGATTTTATGTTGTGCCATTATTATATCAGAATAAAATAGTTTCTTTTGTCCACATGCTGTGAAAAAAACCCAGCATTTTCAGAAAAGCCTTTTCCCCTTAAAGGGAGAAATAGTGGTTCCAATATGGTTCAAAATCCTTTTAAATTATCTGGATTACAGAATGGAATGCCTCCTCAAAAAACCTGTAGACAGCATCAGATTGGGCGAAGATGCAAAGAGCCACTGCATGGAGACACCACAATGGGCTGGAAATTTGGACTAGAGATAATTTTATGAGGTTTAAGAACAGTAAATAAAAAGTACTGCAYGGGAGAATAATCCCCAATGGAAGTACCGGTCAAGGTATAGCTCTGCTGAAGTGCCTCTGTGGACAGGAAAATTAACATCAATTAGCAGTGCAATAGGACTGCAAGGAAGGCAAACCATGTCCTGGACTGCATCTGTAAGATCAAATCCATCAGATAAAGGTGTGTGGCTAGTACACTCTACTGGAATATTGCTCCTAGATGGGGTCCCTCCAGTTCAAACAAGGAGAAAAACTCTGATATTGAAAAAGGCCCAGTGGAGTCCCACCACGCTGGTGATTAGAGAACTGGAGCATTCAATGCATGAAAATATTGAAGAAATTGACTTCATTCATTATGAGAGGGGGTTACTGACAGACGTGTGAATCCAATCACTGTCTTCCAAAACCTAGAATGCCATTACTGCAAAGATGGGGATTTGAAAAAATATGCAGTGGCGGGACAACGTGCATGAGTTTCTTCAGGGGAAAATCCCATTTGGATATAAAAACCATAATCATTTCTGTGGGAATAATGAAATAGTGCAATAGGTTACCCAGAGGAGTGGTTCAATTTCTTTGCTGGAAATATTCAAGACATTTTTGACAGAGCCATGAATAGTCTAATTTAATGCCTCCTTTCAACAGATAGGTGAATATCTGATCCCAGAGTTCCCTTCTAACCTGGACTTTTCTGTGATTATGCCATCTTTCTATGAAATTTCTTGTATGCATATTCCAGYTGAAGGTTATTTGAAATATATGGTCAGAAGGTACATTGGTATTAGAGCTCTATGACTGCAAGAATCTTTAAAGATTCAAAGAAATKGGGTCTGACAGAAGGGATAAAAAAAAGACACTCCTTCAAAGACGCCTTCTAGAATCACTACATCCAAAGACTACAGAGGTTAATAAGAGTCTTTTCTGTGACTACAATGGGCTTTGGTTGTCTTTTTAAATGTTCTGGCTTATTCTATTTCTTTTTTCTTTTTTTTTTTTTTTTTTTTTT
>NW_026623235.1:1740060-1743531 GCF_030028575.1 Malurus melanocephalus
ACATTCATTGTTACAGAATTGAAGAATATTAGTTATGTGCTTTAATAACAGAACATATGTTGTATAAAATATGACTTCTACCCTAATTTAATGAATRAATGTAGATATTTCAACATAATTTTGAAATTATATCTGAAAACCAGAGAACATGTCAATATAACTATGCATGATAATATATTAGCAAGTGTGATTAGCTCTGATTTAATAGGCCCTAATAAAAATGCTACAAGCCAATGGATTTGAATTTGTAAGGAGCTCTATGGTAAAAGAAATAGAAAGAGGGAAGTGAAATTCTTTTAAAACACTCTGCTTTAAAGACCAACAAAAGGYTTTTCCTGTTCAGTGAAGCTGTCTGTGAATGTAAGGATAGTTTGAGTCTCTGTCTAGCATGTTAATCAAAAKATCATCTTTAGGAATAATAAAACACTTTTTTTATCATGTACAGCAGATTACCAATTCAGTAGTTCAGTGTTATCATCAATGTACAATTTACTAAGGAGATACAAAATTTGGGCTGTATGTTTAGGGCATCTGGAAATGTAATTTCTAAATACTCAGAGGACCCTAAAATCAACCAATTTGGATCCATTTAATAAGTTTTTACTGATCACAAATCTAGTGATAAATACTTATCTAGGATTCAGTGGTATTTAGAAGCAAGAGATGAGCACACCTAATCATTCTGTGATATATATCCCTRAGGGGTGTCTTAATTGACCACAGAGGCATCCTAAGTACTTAACACTTTAAAAGGCTAATGTTAGTTGCAATCAATCCTGTCCTGAAGGAAAACTAGATGTGTTAAATGTACAAAAAAGTGAAATGGTAGAAACAAATGGTTTTGAGCCTCTATATAAAGTCTCTAAAGAAACTGGGAATACTTTCATTGACTTCAAATTATTTAAATGCATCTATTAAATATATCCACTTACAGAAAGGTGATGATTCYGTGCTAGAGGTAGAGTATTTTATTTTAGGATATACTTCTGTTTGTAGAAGACAGTACAGTGTTAGTTTCCTCTTACCTTCAAATTCTACAGATTTTTATAGGAAAAATAAATCAATCTTTTGGTATGAATGTTATTACATTTTTAATTTCTTTAAAATATAAAATGAAAAAACATGTTCTTGAGATTGGATAGTTTTCCAAAAGACTGATTTCCTTACTGAAAGGTTTGTAGTTTTTGTAGCTAATATAGAAGCAGCCTTTAGTGCAGAAGACATACAAGTATCTTAATAAAGACACAAAAATATATCAGTGCTAATCACACATAAAAATCAAGTAAAATGTGTAGATTTGGACATTGGGTGGGTGGTTTATTTTCATACATGACAAAAAATACTGAAATTATTTACATTTAAATGCAGCAATCTATATTACATTTGAATGGCAGATGCTAAAAGACCTTAAATACCTATGTTCATTGTATTTTGTGTTCATAASGTACAAATTTAAAAAGAGATCTGATATAAATTCAATTTATTGTTTGTGAATAATAATAATAATTTGTAATAAGGTAACAGAGGAATTTATTTTTATTTCAGAGGATACTACACTGAACAAGAATAACTTTATTCTATTATTTCTTTCTGCAACACACAGAGATCGAGAATAACAACAGTAAAATCAGATTAACTGAATAAGTCTGGCCTGTTTCCTATTAAATTTATGTCTAATGTCTATCATGTGACCAGAAGACTTGTATGAAATAGAAAAGAGTGGAGCTAAAATATTTCAATTATTTTTTGGTTTTATTTTTTTTTACAGGATACACCACGGTAGAAACAAAAGGAAAATGTTGATGATTAATACTACACTGACAGCTGGATCCCTCCATAGCTCCCTAGCCTGTTATGTGAATTCCAGAAGACTCCATTTCACTGYTTGGTTGTACTGCTTGTAGTGTATTAATGCATGGAAACTCACTGGGCCAGAGCCCAGGGATAGTAATTTCAACTAGCAATAGATTTAAATATGCAAATGAAAAACTGTGTGGAATTTAAAATAGTTTTCAATAAAGTGTTTGCTGATATTTTATTGCAGCTTTTTTTTACGTTGGAAATGACATTTTTATTTCAAYTGGATAGGATAATTTTTCTTTTGAATAGTTTTTATTTATACAAGCATGATCTTGCCAGTGTCTTAAAACTTTCTTTACTCTATTCTTTTCTTTTTCTCACTTAATTTGAAAGGACTTTACATCTGTATATTAGAAACTTCCTGTTAAAATCAAATAACCACAGAATGAATAAGTTGGAAGGGTCCATAATGGGTCATCTGTTCCAACCTGCCTCTACAAGCAGGGTCATCCCAGAGCACAGGATTGTACCTGAATGATTTTTGAATATCTTCAGTGAGGGAGACTTCACAAACTCTCCAGGMAAATACAATTTCTTAATGCAACAATTTGATTACTTTACAGTCAGTTCTTTGCTCTTCTTGAAGTATTTGGAACAAAACCCCAATGCATAATATGTATTTTAATTTCTCTAACAATTACTGTTTTCTGGCTCTTGTATTGGCAAGGATTTTTTTTTTTTTTAATCCCAAAGAAAGATTGACTGTCTTTTCTACTTGAGCTATAGCTCAGCTATTTGCTGCATTGTTCCTTTTATCGTTTTTCTTTGCAATAATGGAAGCTTTCTGGGAAACTATCTGACATCTACATTTATCAGAGTTCCAGACTGATAAGGTGCTATTAGTAGTCACTGGGACTGAAAACATTCAGGGCCTCTATATAGTAATTAATGTTGTAAGAAATATATGTAATGACAAACCTATAAGCATCTTTACAAATTTAAGAATGAAGCAGTTGTGCAGTCTTCTCAAGGTGCACTGGCAAAGGACATACTTTGCCTCAAAAAAATAAGTGAAAATGTAAAGTGAGCAGCAATGCCTTCTAACCAAATAAACTCATCATAAAACCTTTCGAGATCCAAGCTTTTTTGAATTCAGAAAAAAATTTTGTAGTCATGCTTTAAAGATCAGCACCAGTAGCCTTCATGATTAGCATAACTCGCCTTGCAGATCACATCCTAAAGGGAATGGTTAATTTTTCTGGCTTGAAGCAGGGATAATTAAACAACATGCAAAAGAGAATCCTTGTGTTTTCTTACATCTAATCTTTCAGATTTTATTCTGAGGGGATTTTTTAATATAAAATATTCCTTCAAGGAATAAGCAACTCAGACAGATAATGTGTTTCTATGTTGTATGTTGTGAGGATGATTTTTGCTGKTTTTTCAAGCAATACCTAACCCACAAAGTCTGGTCTCGAATTTAGAGTCTTTTCAATTTATGTTTGTAGTTCAGTTGTGAAAACTGAATCAGGATCCTGCTTCAACATCATGCAGAGTAAATTAAGTTCAAGTGAACAGATTAAGACCCAGTAAAAATTCTACACCCCCAAATTTATCTGAATCTCATTCTTTTGTACATAGATACACACACTCTTCATGAAGAATACAGCT
>NW_026623235.1:1743536-1759185 GCF_030028575.1 Malurus melanocephalus
GTCTTCACTCTGGCTGGAATTTGAAAATTTATTTAAATGTTTTGATAAATTAATCCTTCTCTTTTGTTTAGTACTAGTGAACACATTGTGATTTTTCTCAAGCCTAGCTATAAAAAGTAGGTTTTGTTTTCACAGAATAATAGCAAACAGAACTTTATAAATTTGCAATATTTCGGATTTGGATTCTGTGGATTGGGTATGACTAATTATAGATACATTATAGATATTTCTTGATTTGGCTATTTAAGGTATGTATATTTGTGTGTACAAGTTTATGAACTAATCATATCTCTGTTCTCAAGTTTTAAAGAACGAGTATTCCCATTGGTGAGTCCACTGGAAGAACGGCCAAGAGGGTTTTGTTTGCCTAAATAATTTAGTGAAGAACACAGATGTACAGAGYTTCAGAGAGAAAGAAACCCTTGTCTTCTCTTTATGCCAGGAAACATAAAATAGGGCTATCAAGAGTGTTTTATYTGTGCAGGTTTTTAATCAGGAATTCCTCTCATTTTTGAAAGCATGAATACCTTTTGCAAACTCAAATTCTTTCATGCAGACAGCCTGATGTGGAAAAAAAAGTGGACTGGAAAGGGCTGTTAGAAATAACCTTGATAGCAATAATACAGCTGATGTAACACAGAAATTTGGGATCTGGATGCTTAGATAGGTCAGTGAAATTAAGCAAACTCTCATTTTATCTTTTCTTTCAAGCATTACTTGAAATTGAAATTATRACATGTTGAAGACAGAGAATGATGATGGGAATCTCAAGAGACCTGAGACAGGTTGGCTGAATACATCCCTCATTTGGGAACTGAACATCAAACTATGATATGAGAACAATTTTCTGGATGGGAGAGAGGTAAATGGTCTGGTACTGGATGATTTCTCTACTAGATAAAGCTGCTGGGAGCCAAGGTAACATTTTCMTGATCATCTGCCTCTCCAAGGTACTACAACAGTTTTATTTATTATGGATCCACATATAATGAAAATGTTCTTTATTTTCTATTAATAAATTTTTCTATGTTTCATATACAGAATCAGAATTCACTTCACCAGATTTTAACAACAGCATTTAAGAGTTTAAGGAAATGTCCCCGAAGGTTAATTGTAGCCCAGTGAATTTAATCTCCCTCTGATTCCTCTGTCATTAATGAAGACAACTAGGCTTTTATCCCAAGGGAAAGACATGGGGACTGTACACTACTGAGGGTACCAGGGAGAAGCAGTTAGTGATTTGAAAAATTTTGTCCAGATAGCAAATTAATAATGTTAACTCTAAGATGAAAATCTACCAGTTTGAACTTAGTTATTTATTTCATTGACCATTTGATCAAAACTGTGAMGTATTATTGTAGGATTATAATTTAGAAGGAATACAAATTAATCACTTTAAAACTGATAAAAGTTGTTAGTTTGGGTTTATTTTGGCAGTTATCCAAAATCATCGTCACTGGAAACAGATCCCCTAAAGAAGGAAAAGTTCATCAAGGGTGTGTTTATTTTATTGCACTCTCATTTTATCATCATTTCTATAATCAAATAATTTCCCCTAAGGATTTATTTCTTTTGGTTCTTGCTTCTTCTCTCTTCCTCAATACTAAAGGAAATGGAATATAGGAAAGCATGGCTTTGGAGCACATTTTTGGGATTCAATTTGACTGACTTATCATGTGCTCTTAGTTAACACACTTAGTTTCATACCTCCAAGCAACTTTTCACTTCTCATTTTGTTTCCAGATTTAATCACTTGGAATTTACTTATTAAAGAAAACAAACAAAAAGTAAAAAAAAAACCAAAAAACTGAAATAACAACCTTCCCTGAAGAAAACTCTTTTAGCATAGGAATGACAAAATAAAAATGACCTCTGTATTCATTGTAATATCAAAGTAACTTGTTACAATAAGAGACATAATAGGTRAGATTTTATCAGACTATAAAATAGGTAATGTTGGATTACTGACATTATTAAACCTACTCTGGCATTCTGATTCCATAACAGCTGCCTGTACTTGATACTTCAAATAACAGCAAAAGCCGCCATAAAGCACTTGTCTATTGTTTAATGTCATAATGAGGGAAGAAAAGTTCTTTCCTGACTCCCACAGATTATCAATTTATGCCCTGAAGCATCCAATTTTACTGTAATTATGTTWGCTTGCATAGTTGTAACTGTTATTAATGATCATAGAGTTGTAGCTTTGCCATGTAAATGTATTGGAGAAAGAAATAGGACAATGTAGACGGTAACTAACCTTGACATCAGTAGGAGCTGTGGGAGCCCAGCAAACAGGTCATTTTTTCTGAAGTGTTGAAAATACAGTTCTGGTTCTAAGAAGTACATATTTAATGCAATGAAGAGGAGAAAATAATCCACATTCTTAAGAGTCATTATGGTTTTATGGATTGAGAGTAGGTCATCTAAAGTTTGTGCAGAAAATGTGGAATGGCTGAAATACTTTCAAATTGTCAGAAGGTTTAGGTGATACCAATCTGAATGAAATGTGAAAAACTGACTGGATATTCTACCTGCCAAAAAACCCTCTCCAAGTTGTGGGGTGTTGGTTTTCAGTTTCAGTTTGTTTTGTTTGCTCATTCAGCTTCTTCCTTCTGGCATTATGCTTGCTTTAGTTGCAGTTTTGGATCAAGAGGAGAGAAATAGTACTCTATTGTGTCTAAAGATCATTTTGGATGAAAACAGGGTAGTGGTATGTAGCAAAATTTAGAAATTAAAAACTGAAAATTATATTGGAAACTATGCAGAAAAAAACCCCCTTGAAATAGCTGAGAAAGGGCTAAATGTAAATATCTCTCAAAAATTACAAAAAACTTCCAGTCACAGGATTAATTGAGGCTTTGCATTGAAATGGAAAATTTTTGGAGTCTAATCTGGACAGGTCTAAAAATGTACTGAAACCTATGTAATTAAATAGATTGTAACCAACAAAACATTTTATACAAAAGCTACATCCTGAAAGGATTAAAAAAAAAAGTTTAAACATTTTTCTTTATTCTTTATATTCAGATTTCCCAGCATGGTTCATTATTCTTATTTTCCATCCATTTCAATATGCAAATGTGTCATGTTTCAAAGACTAAGCATATTATAAAATTCAGGAATCAAAGATTTTGCATTTACCATCGTGGAAAAAGCCAACAACTGTTGATTGTGAATAGGCGGAAATGTATGATGSGCTACGACTTTCCATTCTGAGTTATGTTAGCACAGTTACAGTTTTCCTGCAGTGTAATTGTGACTAAGTGAATAAAATGTCAGTTGGGATAATGAAATAAGAGCAGTAAGATGGTGCTGAAAATTAACTGCCAAACTAGCAGCTACATTAGCATATTTATGTTTGCTTCAGTCTTTGACTTTAACAGGTTTGAAAAATAGCAAAGAAAAGCACTCTGTACTCTTTGTTCCGCGATAGACCCTTCAGGAGGAGTCTAGCAGCACCTCTTTGTAGTAGATGTTTATGACTGAGGTAGCAAACWTCTGAATATATGTTATTTCAAGAATGTTTGACATTTTGCCTGGGAAGCTGTTCTCTAGTCCTGAAAGAAGAACCAGCATGCTTTTGTACCAAGAAAACAGAACCATCTTGTTTCATCTCTGGGGATGCTTACCTCACTGCTCAAGACTACCAATAAACAAGTAATGAAAAATTCTTTTCCACAGTGTGCCCAATAACTGAATATATGATGCTGTAACTACATAGAACATGTTTTTCTTTTAAAATCCCTGTGTGTTAGTACTGCAAAGTCTTAGTAAAATAAGATTTTTTTTTGGCAAGATATATGCAACACAGTTGCATGCAGAAAGCAAATAAGTTGTTACTCATATCAATGCCTCGTCATAACTAAATAGATATCAATATCATGGTTGCAAGATTGCTATACACATTATTGTAATATTGTATTGTATTATATTATACTATATATGTTCTTACATAAATTATGTATATACAGATGTTACTGAGCTCTGTTGTAGTCAGAGAAAATTATTAATATATTTGGAATAAGAATGCATGTCACCAAATTTTATAAAGACTGTAGCTGTCACATCTGGCTTTGCTTGGATTCCTCCCAGTCTAAAAGCAAACTTGTTCAAAATTAGGAAGCTCTTAGGCTATTTTTGTAAATGGTTTTTTACTCATATAAAATTGTGTCATACCCCAATATAGAACCTATACATGACACTGTAGGCAGAATTGTCTGTTAGTTATAGGACTACAAAAGACTCCAACAGAAAATAGATGGATGATTAGCAATATACCTGAAAAACTCATCTGCAGATTGATCACTCCTGTCTCATATTGCACTKCCTGTGCAAACACTGCCATTAAGGGAACGGTAGCTCAGTGTTTGCTCTAGAGTTCTGTTAATTTTGTTGTCTGGCAAGGTGTCATGGTTTAGGAATGGTGCTCCCTAATTTGGTACTCTCACAGACACTCTCCAAACTACCCATTGATCCCCTCACTGATCATCTCTTGATACCCCATTGCCTTCCTCCTGTGGCAGGCTGGAGAGGAGAATTGGAGGCACAAAAGCTAAAGATCACAAATTGAGATAAGAACTATTTCCTGCGATCAGCAATGAGGTAAAACTGAACAGCAGCAGCAACAATATTAATGGCAGAGGGTACAAGAAAAAAGTTACTGCTCACCATAAAAAGCCCTGACCATAGGCAATACCACAACTCGAAACCAGCATTACCCAACACTTCCCTCTGGCTGGAAACCAGAACCACCCCATCTCTCCTTCTACCACCCTTACTTGACCAAAAGGAACCCATTATCCTCATAAGAGACTGCCTTCCCTCTGCTCTTAGCAATGACATGAGGTGCTACAGAACAACCTCTGGGTCAYGGCCATGCCCTCTCCTGGCTCTGCAAAAATGCAACCAGGAATACCTGATACAAGGCCACCTTCATTTAAAGACTGGCAGTTTAATATGAATGCAAAAGCTTCCCAACTTTATAACATTCCTTTGCAGAAGATGGGAAAGATAAGACAAATGAGGGAGACAAGGAAGAAACATTTATATAATCTTCATCACTATCACTCTGTCCATACTAATTCTAGTCAGCACCTTGATTTTTTTTTTTTTTTTTTTTCAAGAAGAGAAATGTTATGTTTTTTTTTGTTTGGTCCAGTTTCTCCTGCTCTTCCCCTGGAAATGTATTACTACCACACGTACCACATTTCCCTAGGGAAGATCAAAAAATGAAACAGTCTTTTTTGGTTATGTCCTCATTATTCTTTCCTTCATTCTCAGTTACCAAGGTGAATTCAAAATTTTAAGTATTAGAAAATTTGAATGTCAGTGTAATTTTGAAGTATAATTTAAATATTTTTTATATTCTTTAGTTTCTATATATAGAGACCTGTTCTACACATCAGAGAATAATAAATTTATCAAAATAATTTAATAAACATTGACATTTGCAGTTCATCAAGACCCTTAGCTACTTTGGCTACATGACACATTTCAACTGAGAAACTGCAATAATCCAAAAGTGGTATAAAATRCAGTGAGAAATCTCAGCTCCTATCAGAAAAAATTGTTCTGCTGCCAAAATTGAAACATTTTTGTGTAAGGTCCTTGTGTAAAGGCTCTAGCATAAGTGTTTCATATAAACATAATAAATGTGCATGTAATGACCATTTCAGGCTGAAAGTTAAGAAAAACTTTCAGCAGTGATCTCTTGAGCCCTGTTATGTTCTCATTACTAGCAGATTTCCCAAAGTGTGTTAAAAGATATTTGGAAACAAATCAAGAGCATTTATCTCCCTATAGGAATCCAACACAATATACCAGGTACAATACACAAAGAGAGAAAGGCATATGTTCATGCACCTGACACCAACTGAAATAATGTACACAACAAAGATCTTCACTGGGAGCTGTTAGCAGCAGATCATTTCAAAAGGAAAAGTTGTGCCTGCAAATGTTTTTGAAGTTACATTATAAAGAGGGTTCAAGATAACACAAATAAACAAAAAGGTTTTCTGTTGTTTCACAGAGTTTTGAACTCTATATTCAATTACTTTTCAGATATGTCACCACAGATATTTCATGTAACCTTAGTCTGTGTTTAGCTCTAGTACAATAGTGAGGGGAAGAAAATGTGGAAATTTGGGTTGACTGGAAAAGGACAAGATCTATCGTTAACATTCGTTTGCGCAGTGCAAACATTATCTATGCTAGTTAGAATTCATAGGGTTTAGGTATGGAACATATAAAATTATCTGTGTAATTTGAATAAAGGGAAATGTGGTACTTAATGTACCATGGATAATGAATTCATTATAACCAAAACTTCAGTCATGCATCCTTTGCTACTTGAGTGCATATGAAAGCAGCTATACRGACTATTGAGAAGAATTTAAAACTCTTACTGTGTTGGTTACCTCTGGCTAATTTTTTACCAATATTTTTGTTTGGGATTCCTTTGTTTGTGGGTTTCTCAGTGGAACAAAGTAATTAATATTTTATATCTATTATCCAAATAAGATATTATAACAACTTTTCACCAATGTCTCATTTATCAGAAATAGTCTAATAAATTAAAAAAAAAATCAGTTTTTCTAAGCAGCTTTAAGAAGAAAACTAGTAAGATTTTGTGCAGACACTGAAAATCAATAAAAATGTTGTTTCTTTAAGAAGTACAAAATAAAGCTTTTTTTCTCCCCCAGGTTCAGTTTTCTGCAGAGGCTGGGGATAAACCTGCATAAATGTATTTCTAATTTCTATGGCAACTAACCACCAACAACTRCTTTATGACACTAAACACTCAGTAACCATTCATTAATCATGAATGAAAATTATCAGAGAGCAAATGCCAGGGAGAATAAAATGTGGAAGGCATACTCTTTAGAAAACATTTATTAGTTAAGAATTAATAGTAAAAAMCCCACAAATATTATGTAGAGCATTTGCTAACTATGCTTATCAATATAGAGTTGAGCTAAAGTTGTTATTATGTCTGTTTACTTTTACATTGATTTTATATTCTTATTTTTTCTTCATTTCTTTGGGCCCTGGGTTTGTGGGCTCTGGCAGGATGGATCCATGAGTGTTGACAAAGCTGGCAGACACCACAGCATTGCTGGTCATGGTTATTTTGGAAAGGCCATGGTAATCAGGAGAGGTGCCTGAGGGCTGGAGAAAGACTTGCTGGAAAGACTTTGTGAAGGACCTGGGGATTCTGGTGGACAACAGGCTGTCCATGAGACAGCACTGTGCCCTCGTGGCCAAGAAAGGGGAATGGCTTGCTAGAAACAAAAGGCAACAGAAGAGGGACTTACTCAGCATTCTAACATAAAGAACAAATTCTTACACTGAAACTTTAAATTGAGCTCATGGAAATGGTTTGGGTAATGATTCAGGACAAAAGGAACATTAACATTGTAGGAGTGCCCATAGATCAGTAAATCTGAGAGGTCACATAACTACAGATATACACAATAAAGACTGTTGCATGGRAGCTGGTAATTCTAAACACTTTCCSTGTCAGTAGAAGAAAACTGCTACTCACTCTTTGTTGCAGTTTAGTATGTGCTGAATTGCATTCTGAGAGTATCTGATTCACTACATTACCTACACAGCAAARTGTAGACATAATAGACATTTACAATGGCCAAGTGAATTAATCCCTCCCAAAAATAGATGGGTTGACTTTTGCTGACTGCAATAACAAGAAGGCATGTAGAGAATGAAAAACTTGGTTTACTGATAACGGGTCTCCACTATTATGAGAGTAGGAAACAGTTGGCAGACGATGATAMAAAGGTAAACATGCTAAGTACCTTTTTTAGCATTCTTGACTAAAGTATCAGCTGTAATCTAGAAGCAAATATAGTTAAAGCAAAAAACTGAAAGTTTTCAGCCTTAAATAAATCAAGAATAGGGTAGAGACTACACACATAAATTAGATGTTTTCATATTGTAAGAGTGATGGTTTTCATTCTATGTAGTTAAAGAACTGACTGGTGAAATAGGACCACAAATAGTAATTATTTTGAGAAATTATGGATCAAGGATCAAAAGGGCAATTTTAAAGAAAAAGGCAATTTTAAAGAAAATGCAGAAAAGGAGGAGTCATGGAACTGTGTGTCTCTCAACTTTAATTTCTAAATAGTAACTGGAACAATAATCTAGCAAACCTTGAGCCCCTGGAAATAAGAAAGAGCAGAGCTATAGCCAAAAAAAAAAAAAAAAAAATATTTATCAGCAATGAATCGCCCCAAAATACTCTAATTTACTTCTGCAATAGGATGCTAGCCCTTGTAGACAGAAGTAATAGACTCATATAACTTGGCTTTAAAAGTCTTTTAACATTATGCCTCATGATAGTACTAAGAAAGCTGAGAAAAAATGTTTGAATGAAAAAGCTTGAGGGTGGAATTCCAGCAAATCTGGCAAGGAAATTGTGTTTGTGYTGTAGTCTTTAGTTCACTGCCAAAGCATGGGGGTTGCAGGAATCTGTACGTACAACAAAGCGCTAAAAATTTTGCTTAGGAATGAGCTGAATTCTTCTCACTGGATCTTCAACAGTAGAGTAAAAAGCATCTCACAAATTTAAATCTATATTGTCTATACATAATAGAACAGAATCTCTTGCCAGAGGCAGCTGTARAATTGGGTAGTCTCTTGAGACCCTGTCCTTCCTGTGAGTCTTCATTCCTTTGCACATATAAACTGATGTGAGAGTAGATGGCACGTTTTTAGCTTACAGGTTTCATTTGTCTATTCGTTTATGCTGGTAACAGTTTTGATATCAATGGGATTATTTTCAGTTAAATGGATTCACTTCTTGAGTTTTTGTGAATATTTCTAATTGCTGGTTGAAGACAATGTGTGATTTAGTACTTGCAGGCAAWTACTAGGTCAAAGGCAGAAGTAGATATTTAGTTATATGAATAGTTAATTACTCAGACATAAATTAAAAAGCATCAGTCTCCTGTTTTCATGAACAATGTTATTTATAGACATCAGAGAGAGATGGACTGTTTTTCAGAGAATTTGARGATTTAATGGTGGATTTCTGTGTGGGGAGCTTTTAGGATTACATTTATGTTACATAGTATTTACTAAATTACAAAGTTAGGTTTTAATGTTAACACTACAAAGACTTTGAAGTCTAATTCTAGGGAAGGTTCAAATGATGCTCTGTGCCTCTAACTACACCATATGGTCTTAATGCTGAGTATTTTATAAACATGCCTGAGACAGCTCTAAATTAGGTCATGGCTAAAACAGCAAAATCAAAGTCAAATTTGGGTCAAAAGGACCTGCTTGTCCTTTCTGTGTAACACAGAAATAATTCAATGCATAAATCATGCACATCTGCATAGATGTCTAATTTGTGAATCATGTTTTTGTCATTAAAATTTCACGYGTTGTGTAAAGCCACAGTGTTCCATCAGTATCAAGTTATGCTTTACAGAGAGARAAAAAAATGTCCTACTTAGAAAGAAAAATATGTAGGCATAAGTATTAAATCCATAGTTAAKAGGTCCTTAAGGTTTTTTGAGAACTTTCAGCTGAACCTGGATTTAAATTCCCATGTTCTGCAGTTCATGACTAAATTCATTCTCTGCATCTGTTGTTATTACATTTTGCTGGGTAGTCTAGTTTTCTGCAATACTGCATATTAATCCAGAATACTCATATATTACACTATACATATTCAATAGCTGTTAACATTGTAAAATGTGACAGTTCCTTTCCTCAGAGGCTCTCAATCTCTTGATTACTATTGCCAGTGTGATACCATATTGATCCAGAAACTTGGGACAGCCAAGTGCAGAGGATAGCTAACATTTCGAGGATGTATCCGCACAAAGCTCAGTATCTTAAGAAAGCTTGTCTCAAGCATTTTGGAATGACTTAGCTTAAAGGTGGTATTCAGCTCACCTAAAAGTTAGATTATCTAAAMGTTTTATATCTAATAAAACCATTGGGGTTTGGCTAGTGGAAGAAGAAAGCTGCCACTGGGGTCATAACCCATTTTTTCCTGGAGTGGGTGTTTAAAGCTGAGCCAATACCGACTGGGGCACAACCCAATGGGCCTGGCTGCATTAATGCCCCATCACTCCCCTTAGGGTGTGTTCTGGCCCCTTTACTGTATAAATACCCAAATATATTTTCTACATTTCCAGGGGARGGACAGCTTAGACTGATCCTGGCATGGCAAGGGATCAGTGAGGTTCTAAGGGAAAACTCTTCAGTAAAACTGAGGCATGCTTAGGTGGCTGTGCTAAGCTGGTCTCTGTAGGTTCCCAGCTCTTTCTAGTGCCTAGACTTAAACTAGGCAGCTAATCATATAAAAATACTTTCGGTTCTTGAATGCTTTGTTCTTTTTCTCCACATCTTAAATACRTTTCCCAATCTCTTAATTTCCTGACAATCTACTGGGCTAAAGCATTGAGGAAAATAAGCTTATCATGATATCAAGCTCTGTTTCAGTTTTAATTTCACTAAAAGTTCTTTATAGATCTGGGAAAACATTGTATTTGTCTTCTCTTCCAATTTTTTATTAGTAACAAATGAAGCCTTTGATGACTTGGAAAGATTATCTGGAAGATTCTCATGTCTTTGAGCACCTTAATGTTAAGTAGCTTTTGTTATTTCTCAGAAAGTAGTTTTACAAAGAGCAGTGACTCATGAATCTTGAGTGCAGCCAGTGATTTCAGCAAGAAGTAAATGTGGTATTTATTTCACATTTATATCAATATATGGTACCATTCAAACTGCTTAGAGGARTCATGTCTATATTCTAATTTGTAAGCAACCCTTCTCATCAGAAATCTACAATAGTTTTAATACATAACATATTTTTTGCTATAAATTCAATTAACTTTAAAATCAGAATAATTTATAAAAATATGAAAATGCAATCTAGCATGATATGATACATACTAATGAATAAACATGATCAAATTTCAAATATTATGAAAAAGAATGTAAAATAAATACATAGTATATTCTTGTTTTTCAAGGCATCCTTCACACAAAAATTTTAACAATGCTTTTTTTTGTTTCTCATACTTTTAAGCATTGATTTTTAGGATAGTGAAATTTAGTGAATTTTTTGACACCATTATATGACATTTCCTCAGCCTAGATGAGATTATCTAGCATCCTATTATTCATGTCTTGAAAAACTCCAGTGGTGGGGACTCTGGTCTAATCTGGGGAGGTAGTTGTAATAATTCACTGTTCTCACTGCAAACATTTATTTAATGTATCAAGATTAAATCTGTTCCGGTGCAACTTGTGCCCATTGGGCATGGTCTTCTCCATGTGGCTTTTAACGAAGAGAGACATTTCTCTCTGCACCTGTCCTTTAAGCACAGGGATGGTGCTTTGAG
Organism: Malurus melanocephalus; assembly: GCF_030028575.1. Lineage (NCBI taxonomy): Eukaryota > Metazoa > Chordata > Aves > Passeriformes > Maluridae > Malurus > Malurus melanocephalus. The sequence continues at coordinate 1,754,921 of NW_026623235.1, forward strand.
GTTCCCACAAGCCTGCTCTTTCCAGGGACAAAAGCCCTGAAGTCTTCAGCTGTTTCACTTAGGGACGGTCCTCCAACCTCTTTGATCTTCATGGTGACACTCCATGGGAACTTTCTCAGTCTGTCCACATCTTCTTTTGCACTTGGAGGCCAGAAAGGGACAGAGTACTTCAAGTGTAGCCTTACAAATTCTGGGTAAAGTGGAACGATCATACCTTTACTGATGCTAACAATATTTCTGCAGATATGGCCCGAGGCCTCTTTTGCCTTCACTGTTGCAGTCACACATTGCTGAATCATGGTCAGTTTGTCCACCAGGAGCCCCAGGTCCCTGTCAGTGACACTGCTCCCCAGCCACCAAGATCATGGCCTGTTCTGTACTCTTTGGTTCTGTCCTCCCAGGAGCAAATCCATTCAGGCATTTTTGTTAAACTCACACACTTCTTGYTCGCCTGCTCCTCCAGCCTGTCMAGGTGTCTCTGTGTGATGTCTCTTCCTTCTCACAYGTCCATGTCACCAYTGTCTGKTSTCATCAGCAAAYTTGKTGAGGCTGCTTTCAGTCAACAGGCTCCCAGCCTGAGTGAAAACCATTGATCACCAACCATCCCCTGAGTGCAGCCTGTTAGCCAATTCCATTCCCAACCTGCAGACCACCCATCCAAGCTGTGCCTTGCCAGCTTGTCCAGGAGAAGGCTGTGGAAAATGGTGCTGAAAGCTTTGCTGAAGTGCAGTAAGCAACATCCATTGTTCTCCTCATGTTGACAGAATAAGTTATTTTGCTGTAGAATGCGATCAGGTGATTCTGGCATTGGTTTCCACATATTGCCTTTTCCAAATCAGCTATTTCATTTGGTTTATAATAGTCTCTACCATCCTACCAGCAGACTTTGCTAAACCCTGTCTCTGTGGAGGAAAAGGATCAAGCCATCTGTGCAGTTCATATTTGTGTGAACGCTGTACATTTACACTGGAGCTGGTGAGGCACTGTTTTCTCTGTGTGCAGTCTGTGCAGCCAGCTGTGTGCATGCTGGATGGCTGCATGTGTGACAGGCTGTTCATGTAGCAGGGTGTGAGTGTGGTGTGAGTGCGTGTTCCCACTGGGGATTGTGTGCTGAGCCTTGCTGCCGGCTGCACTCTGGAAACCAGGAGCACAGCAGCCTCGTCTCCATCAGGCTACCCAACCCAGCAACCTCTAACATGGGATTTATGAATCTTCAAATCCATCTCATGTGTGACACTGGTAAGAAAATGAGTATTTTTCTACTGCATGCAAACCTGATATGAMTCAGGGGCATATGTGTCCTTGAGGAAGAAAACAGTGGTCTGGTTGAGCTTTCAGTTTTGCTTTTTTGCCTATTTGCTGTTTTAATTCACTTAGAGGTAAAACAGTTTATTAATAGCTGATTGGACTGGCTTATCTTACAGAGATAAAACTATTTAAAATAATGTGGGGATCAAAGCTTGTTTGCTTTATAAAGACACCACTTCAGTAGAATAAACATTTCAGTGTAAGAACTTTCAGGTTTTACTCTGGTCTCTTAAGAGCAATGTAGATTTTCAGCAATCAATAATTACCCTAAAATACTCAGAATAATTAAGCTGTAAAGATTACTGCTGGAAAAACTACAGCACATCTTTACATTTATCATAGAGAGCAATTCTTGATGGCCAGACTATGACAAAAAATTGTTCGATATGGCCGATATGACTGCATTTTATACGCAACAATTATCAAAACTAAAACAAAAAAGAAAACTTATTGCTTTCAGGAGAGCTAAATAGATTGAGAATGATCTTGTCTTTGTTGCTGTTCTCATTAGGAAAAGAGGTTATTTTGGGGTTGGCCAAAACTCTTTTCTCCAGATGCAGACTTCTTTAAAGACTATGGGGTTTAGCAGAAGAACCAAAGCAAACCGATAGAGAAAAGTTATTTAGCAAAAAGTTTCTGAGAAGAATTTGTACCAATCATCACCTACTCTAGGGAAGAAAAGAATATTTGGATGGAACACAGAGGATATAAACTCAAATCCTTTATTTGAAGAAACAGAGGCTCATGTTACACATAAAAGTTCTCTAATGCCCTTATTATACGGTATTTTGGGATTTTTCAGGCTTTATAGCATGGAACTAACTATAAATTGCACAAACTAAAAAGCTGGAGAAATTCTGTTGAGTCTAATTGTGTTTGGCTGTGTTATTTTTCAAGTTAACTCCTTGTTCCWGTAATTTTGTCAAACTTGTTCACACACTCATGTAGGTGCAACACAAAGGTTCAATGGAGAAAACATGAAGATAATAAATGGCTAATGGCTATGAAATGAGAGTGCTTATGAAGTTCTGAGGAATGAGATGATTAACTACATTCTTATATATTGAAATATTGAAGCTGTAGCTAATGGTGTTCTTTTTTAGTGTTCTGGTTTTTGTTAATCTCATTCTTGTTTTCTTTTTTTTTTTACTAGTCTTAGTTCATGAAATAACAAGGACAGTGGGGATYAAAAGTTTTAAGGTGACCAAAAATCAGTAGCTGTCATGGTCATTACAAGACCCTGTGAATTCAACCCTTCAAGRATTTTAGTTGGATCCAACAAAAGATTAGAATGTTGTTTCATCTAAAAACAAAGATACCCAGATTGTTTTGACAGTTAGTTCACTTTTTATGTGTAAGACTGGCCAATCGGGAACCATATTGTACAAATAAAAGTTTCAGAAAGCCTCACACCTAACTGTACAGAACAGACTGTGTTCAGAAATGAATGAACAATGCTTGCAAGAAAGTTGATAGGGAATTCTTATACGGGATTTAAGATTTATTTGAACATAGAAAGATCATGGTGTGTGTCTATTGGCATAGAGCTTACCTATTTTGTAAATTATCAGTGCATTTGAGAAGTTTAAATAACACTAAATTTGCCAGCTATGCAAATAATGACACACACATTATACTATCCATATAAACAGATTGGATAAAATTGCATATAAGAACCTGCACAAAAATTCTTTYTGAAAGCCATGTTTTACTGCATTGTAATATCCATTCAAATTTTGACTTTTATATCTTTTTGGTTAGTGTGTCTGAYTTCATTGCACTGTGACTCATTTTTCAGCGTCTGTTTCCTGTCTTTAAATTTGTAAAGATAAAATATTGACCTGTATCTAATTTCTACTGTAAGCTTCATGWAAGAATTATGATAAGAAGCACTGCTATTTGAGTCAAAATAAGATTTCAGTTACCATGAACATTTCCCTGACAACTCAAGGAAGGAARCTTCTGTATTATTTTTCATAATAGCTTTCAGGAAAAGAAAAGAGAAATGTTTTGTGAAGAATATTGAGTTGCTGAGTGAGATTTTATTTGAGGACTTATGAAAATTAGTTAAAAGTAATTAGTTGAGAAGATTATTTCTGGAGTTATCAACAGACAACTAAAGAAAATGACATAAATTAATTTTAAAAATAATTAATATTGAGCTGCTCAATTCCAAAAGAGAAGCTAATTTTTATTAATTTATTTAGGTAACCTTGTTCCATTTTATGGGATATAATATTACCAAGCCTCTTACAATAGGTTAAATTTTTGTATAAATTTTGTTCCATTTTCACATAGCTGTTTGTTTGTATGATTCGGTAAGACAATAATTACATAAGTATGAATGTATCTCTTTTACCACTCTCTTAGTTTCAGACAATTTAAAGAGATGGATGCTTTAAAATGAGTTACCTCCGTTTAGTTTCAACTAGTCCCTGTACACCAACAATCAACTAATATGAGTAGGTATAAGTGAAAATATAACACTTTACTAACAATGAAACAGCAACAGGTAAAAAATAGGAGTGAATAATCTCTAGATACAAAATCGCTAAATCCCATTAACTCCATGGGGAGGGCCACCCAAAATAGTGGGGCACTGCCTCCTTCCGAGATGGTGTGCCCCACTTCTGAACAAGGGTAGGGAGACAAAGGGAAAACGGCATCGGAATGGAGCCCACCGCAGGCAGAGGAACGGTGTGGGAAATGATAGTGGGAGACCCTCCCTGGAATGTAGGAGCTGATGGAGCAGTTCTAGTGACAGATGAAGACTTGCCATCATGCATGGGGTCAGTGCCACCGCCTGCCATTTCCTCCTGCTGCCTGCCAGGCCCTGCTGGTTGGTGCTGATGTCCCCTTCTCTGCTGATTGTCAGGGCAAAAACCCCTCTGTCGGTGCTGACACTTGGGGTTGAAATGGCCCCCCAGAACCAGCTCATGTTTCATTTTATCTCACCT